>NW_028279016.1:0-300484 GCF_059751315.1 Micrasema longulum
TCCCCTACCTAACAGCCCAATACTTTACGGATCTGGGCTTGGAGGGGGAGATTTAGCAAAATGTAAATTCTCGCCTTCAACACAGTACCTAAGCTCTCTAAGCGACGTAAGCTTGGAGGGCGAGAACTATTCACAGGGACCCGTTCCAAAAGATCTTCACAGGTCGCAGTGACGTCAGGAACTTATATGGTACTGACCCCTACCTTTAAGAATAGGATAATAATAATAAATTCATGAAGCAAGTTCTAGGACCAACTATCACATGCACTCGCCTATCGCTAGGCTCCATAGATATGGCAATCAGTATGAGGACAAGGCTGATATATTTGGTTCTGGACTTGGTAGTTATAAAACGAGTCTGATTTTTACTCTCGCAATATTATTTTAAACTTTTCTTTATATTTAAAAATGTTTTTTCTTTTTCGTTTTTTCATATTTATGTATTTATTTCGTTAATATTTTTGGTTGCTTATGTGTTAGTATTGTTATAGTTATGCAATTTTATAATTTTTTGTTATGTATGTATTTATAGATGTATTTTTTTTTCATATTTATGTTTAATATATGTTAAAGACAATTTATGCCGTTTATGTGAAAAATAAATAAATAAAGAAATAAAAATAGTATTTATGTTTTACTAGAAATCGAGCAAAAAATATTGACCGAAAGTATTAGGATCACATGCACCAAAGAATTTGCAATATCTATTAATCCTTTGGTAACTTAAATATATAATTCAGCAAAGTAAATGATAAATTAATAAGGCAAATTAGGGAATGCCTCACAATATAGTACATATGTTAGAATCATGGGCAGAATGGTGAATGTCCCACAATATGTAATGAGACTAGGCAGAATGGTGAATATCTCACAATATGTAAATAGTGCAGGCAGGATGGTGAATGTTACACGGTGTCTAAAAATATATGGCAGAATAATAAATATCACGCAGTATGTGAGGAGCTTTGGCAGAATAGCGAATGTAACATAGCGTGTAAAGAATTTGGACATAATATTGCAGAGTGGAGGACTTGGGAGAGAATGGTGGACTTCACAGAGTGTAAATAGTTTAGACTAAACGAAAAAGACCTGAAGTATGAAAAAATTAGACACAATAGTCAATGTCACCCAGTGTGTGAGGAGTTTAGGCAAAACAGTTAATGTTGTCCAGGATCCAGGATAGATGGATTGTGAGGTTTTCGACCTAGATAACGTTCTCTACTTTAAAAAACATTTATGTAGACATAAGATAGATATTTATATATCTAAAGACAAATGTTGTCATTACCTATGGGAGTGGTGACTCGCCGACGTCTCCGGCCGGTTCTCGTCGTGGGAGGGCGGCAAGGTGGGCGGCAGGTTGGGGCCCGCCTGGAGGTAGAAGCCACCCAGTCCCACGGCCCCCAGCGGCGTGCGGCGGCCCGCGCCCAGCCCGGGGCTCGGCGCGGGCTCCGCCCCCGGCCCGGGCGCCGCGCCCGCCCACCCGCCGTACTGGTTGTGTTCCATCGAGCTTTCTGGAGACAAAGAAAATTCATATCATATTATTAACTAGCGAAAATATGAACGGGTATTTACGATTATCTTTGATAATCATTTTTGTTTTCAATGTAGGTAATAGTATTGATCAAGTGGTTTATATATTGCCACTCCACGGTGTCAGGTGGTTAGTTTCATGATGGCGATTTTGGTTTTGTCCACAGCCGCTCTGATGTATTATGGAGCTTCAGTGGAACTCTTTTAATTTTTAAAGTCTTCCTGCAACAGGACAAAATGTTAAATTTGGAACATACCTTGATTTTTGGGGGCTCTCGTGAAGAATAGTTATGTAATCAGGACATTTAGACCATTGTTTTGGAAAAAATACAATTGATATAACTAGATATTATAACTTTTATGATTATTTAAGTAAACGTGTTATTATTAATAAGCATATTATACTTTAAAACTTAAAGAAAAGTTTTAAATCAACTAGCGCTACCAGTGAGAAAAGTCGGAACCAAAGTAACTTTTAGTTCCAGAATTTTTTTCACAGATGTCACTGCTAGTCAGATTAAGTTTATTTCACAATTCTTTGAATTGCTTTGTAATAATAACGTTAATAAAATACAATTGCGTAACTTAATATTCAAATTAATTAAGTTTATTTTATTTATAGGAGAATATCTCATATTAAAGCTTAAAAATAACAGTCACAATTATAGTTACGTCCAAAAAAATATTTACATTTTCTTTAATTTTTTTCTCTGTACTCATAATAATACTTATGTATTTTTATTTTACATTAAATAAAATAATATGGTATGGGATTTTCATCATAAGCAGAAATAATGTTTTATTAAATTATTCTTTCGCTTTTTTAAAAGAAGAATTTAATAAAAACACAATAAAAAAACGCCCCAAAAATATATATTGGATAATTTAAAATAGTCAATTTAATTTTACATGAATTTCTAAATTTCTATCTATGTTTTTCAAATATTAAAAATGTTCTTCAGTTAATAACAATTTGTAAACTATTTTTTATTGTACGTACCTTTTAATTCTGCTTAAATTAATATCACAATTCACTAATCACAGCTTTTTTTATCAATGTAGCAAACGCATCACAAAATTATATCGTATTTTAAATTATTTTAATAATCTATTGTTGAGAATATAAAAGCAAAGCCGGGCGCCGGGACACTTTATAATACTTAACAATCCGTTAAATAGTCGATTCTGTATCTATAAAAAAGGAGACAAAAAAGTTGAGTAAATTGGGATTTTGTTTTGAATGTTTTTGATTTTGACGTATTTCGAGTAGTGTTTGTTAAAACCACTGCTGGGATTTTCGTCTCTAAGATGTCTACCGTTTGTCGTGCTCGGTAGGACTGGGTAAGGGAGGCTAGATTGTAGGGATGGGGGTTGACGATTATCTTTCACTTAGGGTTTGTGTAGCGTTGGTGTGAGTGTATGGAGTATTGGTTCTACAGCCGACCGCCGTGGCTCTACTGTCGCATTCTGCGGTATGTGAGCGGCTATTGTGGAGGGGAGTTAGGGTGAACATTCGCCGGGAAACACTTCACTCGCTCCCATTGTTTCAATTAAATATTAGAATCACTTGAAAATCACTTCCATTTCATGCGAGAGCATTTGGAAGCTCTTTTCAACAATTTAATGATAGCAGCTGCAAACTATTACCTACGTTTATGTACATATCCATGATTAGAAGTCGTTCATTACATTTTGAAAACTCTAACATGTCGCATTTAAATCGTTGTACCCATTTTTATTTGTTTAATACAAGCAATAAAAATATAACAATGTTTTGAGTATGTCTAAATGTTTGCAGACTTGCTGGATTTCCTCCCAAGGGAGTTATTTAGATCTAACTAAGGCATACTTTTTAACTATTTCATTTTCCATATTGATTTTGAAAATACAATAAATTTTTCTAAATCCATTTTGCATGTTTTTTTCGGTATTCGTAGTGTGTGATATTTCCTTATTAAGAGGTATTTTTGCTGTTTTCAAATAAATTGATGTGGACAATTGCTGTTTTCATAAATCGTATTTTCAGCAGTAAATTTGATGAACATGATAAACTTTTTGTTTGACAGTTCAAAAGGTGTTCTAGATAGTCTCTTATAAACGGTTTTAGCAGGGTTTACTGAATATTTCATCTTCTATAAAAGTTTCTAAAAATCCTTTTTTTTTATTCAACCATTTATCATTATCATTTATTATCATTTATCATCTTTTCGTGGTTTTATTCAACCATTCATACTAATCTCTTCGTGGTTTTATTTAAACTTTCATAAATCTCTTCGTGGTTTTATTCAACCATTTATACTTGTCTCTTCGTGGTTTTATTCAACCATTCATACTAATCTCTTAGTAGTTTTATTCAACCATTCATACTAATCTCTTCGTAGTTTTATTTAACCATTCATACTGATCTCTTTGTGGTTTTATTCAACCATTCATTCTAATCTCTTCGTGGTTTTCATTAAAAATTACAAATATCGAAATATTCTCTTCAAACAGCAAATTTCAAAATTTCATTTTTCTTAATGTTTAAATCATCATCATTCCCTTAATGGTGCGTAGGGCACGGCATTAGTACACCAATCGCAGCGTATCTTGATCATTTTTGTAACAAAAATGATCAAGATACCTTCAGGTAAGATGATCAGGCTTACACTTTAGGTACCAGTCCAGAGACTATGAAATATTCTGGTTTTAAAACACCAGTTTTTAATTTATATTTTATATTAACCATGTTGGGAATCGAACCCGAGACCTCGAATAGTAGGCAAATATCTAAATATACATGCAATATTTATGAAATTTTCAGGTTCTTTGCAATACAGTAAAATCATATCTATGATTTTATTTCATTAAAATATATAATAAAGACAGGTAATTCATGGTATTCGGCGAAACACTCTACTGAAAAATTGTTAATTTGTTTTATCTTCAAATAGAGTTGGAATTTCAGTTGGAAACTCCTTAATTAATTTTCAAATGTTGGAGTTGGCTTCTTCTTTTTCTCATTGTTCATTTTCCCGATGGAGGTTGGATATTATCGCAGCAATTCTCGCTTTGCTGGCAGCTGCCCTGAATAAGGACTGAGTGCTGCAACGGAACCAGTCACGCAAGTTCTTTAGCTAAGAGATGCGCTTCTGCCTTCTACCTGCACTGCGTCTTCCTTCGATGCTTCCCTGTAGAATGACTTGTAAAATCTTATATTTTTCGCCTCTCATCACATGCCCAAAGTACTCTAGTTTTCTTTTTTTATGGTCTTCAGTACCTCTTCTTTATCTTTTCCCATCCGTCGGAGAACGTCATCGTTTCGGACTCTGTCCACCCAGGAGAATTTTAATATCCTCCTGAAAAACCACATTTCAAAAGCTACAATATTTTTTGAAGTGCTTTGGGTGAGTGTTCACGTTTCGACGCCGTAAAAAAGTACTGAAAAAACGTAACATCGTACATTGCGCATTCGGAGGACTAAATTAAAGTCTTTGCTGCAAAGAAGGTCTTGAGTTGGTTTGTTTCGTGTAAATCAAATGTTTAGCTTTCTTTTTTTACGTGCTTTGTGATATTTTGTCTTATTTCGAATATTTGTGTTGTTGTGCTGTGTTGTTTATGTGTATTATTTATCTCAACTCAACACAGGACTTTTGTCTCATCGAACAGGGACTTGTGTCTCAATAAATGTTAAATGAATGTTATCAATAGAGGAATAATATAACAGTTGAAACAGAAAATAAAATACATAATCAATATAATTTTTAAACAAATCCACTTGAAAAAACGAAAAAATAAAGGCAGCAAAAGTTTCGAACTATTAAATTCTAGACTGTCAGTGGTAATTTTTTTTGACCGATAAGATTTATTTATTTAACATTTTTTTTACATGAAAATAAAGGTATGGTAAAATTCAATTTAATGTGTACAATTTTTTATTGTTTTTATGAGTGACAATTTCACCGTTTCGTAAAAGAAATTATTAATTTGGCTAGATATGTAGTTCAATGCACGCAACTCAATAAATTAAATAAGTCTTAATATGTTCGAAGGTATAAAACAATATAACGAGTTTGAATGGTAGATTACGCGTTCAATGACCATAAACTTTATACATTTACCTACATAATAAGAAAGTCCACATTAATGTATTAATAAATTATTTATTTTTTCCTCTATCATCAAAACAGCTGTAAATAAACAGCAACTCAATAAAAAATAATAATATTTGATTCAGTATTTGAACGAATGTATTTGCGTAGTAGTTATTTTGCCTAAAATACGAGGGGTTGTTTCATGTATGCATGTACTTGTTCGTATTAATGTGGGTTTACTAAATACAAAAGCCGATAGAAAAATAAGCAGTTATAATTCCTTTCCAATGATCCCACATATGACTGGTCCCACTGACTAGGGGATGGATGGAATTAGTACTAGGGGGCGAATCAGGTGGGGGGGGGGGGGTTGCCGTGGGGAGCCAGAGAAGGGGAACGACACTTCTCTATGGGGGTGCTTACAGCATCCACTGTACCTTAAATAACAAGGCTCTAATTGCCTTAAAATAAACAAAAATCTTTTGAAAAAGAAATTAAATCATTGTTTGACAAAAAGGCTATAGAAATTAATTTAGTTTTTAAATATTTTAAAAATCACCAACGTGGTTCAATATATATTTTCCAAAATGTTTCCGTTTTTAAAATAATCTAACATAAGCAAGTAAAAATGAAAATTGGCCTTGACGGTAACATTTTTATGACGACTTTACGAGTTTCAATGGTTACTGTTGAGACATTTTTTAATAAAAATGTAATTTTAAAATCATTCATACGGTCAGTATAATATTATATCTAACAATGTATCTACATGTGTTTATTACTGAAATGATCGTACATATAGTCCCGATTTATTAAAGATTTACTTGCAAGTCGTCAGATTAAAATAATAAGCTGTATCCTTTGTAATTTGGAATACTAAGTGATTAATTAAAAAAAACATTCAGTAAATATTATGGCGGGATTCTTTGATGACTCGAATTGAATGAATTGTTTAAATTATCCATTATGCGGATCAGAAACCCATATAAAAAATTACTCGGAAATCTAAATTAAATTCTTGCAGCTAATTTCCAAAATATTTAATTTATTTTTCTGATTGAAATTAGTACGTGGGCGTGCACGAAAATAAATATGTAATAAATGTGCGCTGGGCGTACATGTACGAAAATCTGAATCATAAATCTGGGCGATTTCGAAATGAGATTTACATCAGTAAGCATTTTTAAATACCCTGTTTTTAAGTTCTGTTAGTACACAAGTGAAAAACGGGGAGAAGTTTAAAATATATGGATATATTACTGTGCTTATAATTTACCAAAATATTTCCATTTTGGTGGCCATTTTCAACGAGTTTTAAATAACTCATCATTAAACAAAAAATATTTTTCCATAGGTAGGTCAAAACAGTGTTTTAAAATAGCAATATTTATTTATTTATTCATATTTTACTCTTGCAAACTATAAACTATAATATTAATAATGTGACCTCCCTGGGGTTGCCCGTGCCGAGGACACTTAACAATATTCATTTAAGAATAAACAAATAAGAATAACTTAATAAACAGAGATAATTAACAAAATATTCAGACTGTTTTAAAAAGGAAGTTTATATGTACATCTATATTATTTATATTACAAAACGCACAATGAAAATAACAAAAACCTAACATAACCTATACACTTGTGGAGCAGTTAATTCAATATTGGTTTGGGTGAATGAGACAATCCATTTTACTTCTACCTAGCTCCACTACACATTTTTTATAGCCTTTTTAAACATTTTCTCGTTACTAATTGTTTTAATAAATAGTGGAAGTAGGTTATAGATTTTAATAAAATAATACTCAAAATCCCTTTGTCCGAAGGTGGCATTAGTTTGTATTTGTTTAAGTTGTATTTGTGTTGAGGATCTAGTGATTATATTATTTGTATGTGATGTATTGTAGGGGTTATGTCTTTCATTTGAGTAAGAGTAGTTTTTAAATCTGTAAGTGATTTGTATATGTTTATGTTGACAGCAGTTAAGGTATTGTGATTTTTCATATAAAGATGCTTCAGGTCGCATAGGTATTAAATATTAAAAAAATATGTTTGTGTGATAGAAATTCCTGTGTTCCCTTTAAAATATTTTAAAATTAACAAATGTTGCCTTATTAGAATGTTAGTTGTCCTTAAAGAAATAATAGCAGTATTTTTTCCAATTTTTCCAGAATCTGAATAAAATTTCGGAATTTCAGTCAACTTTTAGACAGGATTTCTTTTTTTTTTCTGATTCAAAATCTTATACGCTCAATACAACTTTAGAAGTAAAACCATAGATACTATTTTTAAATAGATAAGTAAAAATATCTTGCCAAAGTAATGTACAAACCATTTTTTTTTAACTAACTGAAAATTAAAGTCTGAAAGCTTTAATTTATGAAATAAATAAGTTTAAGTGTACCAAGTATTTTCATTTGTATTTTTTATTAAAATAAAAGTTTTCATCTAATTTTAACAAAACGTTTAGAATACTAATTATTTAAAAATTATATCTCATATAAAAGTTTTATAAATAATATATCTTATTCTTCCTTGCAAAACCATTTTAAAAAGACAATTAAAAGTGTGTTTTAATTATTAGAAAAAAATTCTGTGTAAAATCTCTCAAATGATTCACGTAACATAAAACAAGAGGTAAACAAATTCAATCCTGGAATAAACACTTTTCATCCAAAATATATTGGCACATGCACCGGAATACTTTAAAACAATTTATTGCATTGTTTTCCGAGCGGAATTGCTCGCGAACAAATTCAGGGTGCTCTCAACCCCTAAATAAAGAGTCGTTCAATTCAATGGTCCCCACTGGTCCGTAACTACTTTTACACACTACTATCCCCAGTCTTATTCCGAACCCTTGTTACCTAAACAAGGGGTAGATATATTTCTTTCAAAGCGTTTAAAACTAAATCCTTCTGCCAGATATTACGCATTTTATTTTAACTGTAGCGTAAGAATTAAACATTTGAAAAGGAGTCTATGCCGATGGTTCTAAAAACAATCGTTAGATGGCACTACCTATTTTATTTTAAAGAAAAAAATAAATTGTTGATAGGATGGGAAAATTTGGAGAATGTTTCCGCCGCTAGATGGCAGCGTTCTAAAAACGCGTAGTTAAAATAGTTGAAATCATGGTTGCGAAAACTTTTTTTTACAAATATTTGTGACTGAATTTTAAAAACACAGGTGATATTGCATATCTTTGAATAAAATATGACAGAATATTGATTGAATAGCATCAGAAATTCCATTTCAATGTTAATAATTTGTTTAATTTATCTTTAGCATGGCATAACTTTTAGTTCTGGACTTGAAATTTGCAAATAAAATTGGAATCAACTTTGCTACAAATCAGTGAAGTTAAAATGGTTTACGTGACTGTTCTTTTTTAAAAAAGGAATAACCAGTTAAGCCTCTATTGGCTTGTCAGCAGGTAGGAAAGAGGTGATATGGAAGGAGGTAAAGAAATATACACCACAACACGCAGACCAATTGAGAAAAAAGTTTTCTTGGATTTTTTCTTGCAATTGGCAGGAATCGAACCCGCGACGCCTGTTTCACAGTTGGCCGTCTATCAGACTGCGCTACGGCGCCTTTCCAATTGGGAAAATATGCAACTAAGCAACTAAGCAACAGTAAGCGCCCTGTGTTAGAAAATACAAATAATAATTTGGAGAGATAGTAGAGAATCGAACCCTATACTTCAATAAGGTCTTGCAATAAAATAATTGTTAAAAACATTTTTAAAAAAAGAAAAGAAGCATTGACAAACATAAGGGACATCAAGACAAGATCTGGACTATTTGTTTCGTGCTCGTTTAAACCACCGTAAACTTAAACTACAAAAGTCCAGATCTTGTCTTCAGTTAAGAATACAACAAAGACGGGTCATTGGAGAATTAAGGCCATAGTTTGTTCTATGCTGATCGATGAACAGTACTTCATTGTTTCTCAATCGCAATGTCATAAATATTTCGTATGATATTATGATTTTTTATTTAAACAAATGTATTGGTTAAATATATTAAACAAACAAAAATTTTCTTTTGATACTAAGTTTTTTTGAGCATGCGTTGATAATTTCTGGTCGGTTCTGTCATTAAACACTGATTGATGGTTTTTTATTGCTTCGATCTAGCTGCATACTTTTGAATCAATTAGTTGATTTATCTCCTCTCCTTTTGTATCTTTTTAAGACCAACTTTAATTATTCAACTTATTTTAATGAGGAATCCACTTATCAAAAATCAGTGAGCTATATTTATGCAAATAAAAAATTGACAGTGTTATAATGTAGATTTTAAAAAACACCGATCTACGTTTGTAATTACTACTAATACAGTAATTTTAGTAATCTTTTAATTTATACCTTATAAGTCAGTTTATTAATAACAAACTTAAACTTTTAATACCGTTTATAACAAAATTTACTGAAAACACATTTAATACATTTAAGTATTTGAAAACTTTCCATTTCTTTTATTTCTTCAGGTAACTAATTGTATAATATACGGGATTAAAATTATGTTTGAAACTCTGTTTATCTTTTCACTGATAATTTAATATTTTTCATCTCTTGTTTTTTTTACCCCTTAATTATTTTATTAATGAAAATTGCTACATAATGTTATAATTTTTTTATTTTATCTATTTATTTATTTACATACATAAGTTTATTGTACATTATTTGAGACAATAAGTCTCAACTCCATGGGACTTAAAGTCCTGTGTTGAGATGGGACTAGCAATTATATGACACCGACACATCAGCATATCACCACAAATATAGGATTAGAAACATAAAAAATAATTTTAAAAAATTTCAAAAAAACATATATTTGGCACATCAATATGGTAAACAGTAAATTCAAGCATTTGGAAAATCATCAAGGAGTTTACTACTTAAATCCCCCCCACTAAGGAAAATCCAGTCCTTAACTCCTTTCTTGAAAATAATTTTTGTCCTTGAGAGCTTAATACGTTCTTCCAAAATATTGAACACTCTCGGTGCGATAAATGAGAGATGTCTCTGAACAAAAGTCGCACGGGTTTTGGGTATGACATAATTCATGCTCTGGAAAAACCTCGTACGGACATTCTGCTGAGACCTCTCCTTATTGTTTGACCAGAAGTGTGTAAGTGCTTCTTTATTTTCTCATATCCAGCACCTGCATGTATTGGAACAGCTGTTCTGACGGGTATGTCGGAGGGCGCCGGAACATTATTCTCAATAATCATTTTTGTGAAATTATGAGCAGCTTGAAAATGGATGCCGCACAGCCCCCCCAGCCAGCTTTTCCATAGGTTGCCGTGGATTGAAACAGAGCAAAGTACAAACTTCTGAGAGTGCCAATACCCAGAATGTCTCTAAGAGAGCAGAATAGATGGCACAGCTTTCTCAACCTAGAGTTCAGTGACTGGACCTGAGCCTCTCATCGCAAATTCCTATCAATGGTAAAACCAAGGGAATCTACCCGTTGCAGAAGTTTGTGTGTTTTATCGCAGTAAATAATATAATTATAATATTAATAATATAATTATATTTAGTTTGTTGTCTTTCTGTGGAGATAACCAAATTACTTATGCAATATTTCTATATTTGAATATAAATTTGTTGAATCTTATTCTTATGTTCCGTAAAAATTAAATGTTCTTTTATTTCCCTTTCATTACATAAAAAAAAGTATCGATTAACAGTAATTTATATGTGGCTTTATTATTTATTTATTTAACTTTTTGTACATAATGTTATTTGTATATTGGCGGGCTTATTGCCAGATTGATAAGATACATACTTTTCATATTTATCATACTTTATATATGTATACTTTTCATCACACTTATATATATGCATACTTTTCATATTTATCATATTTTATTTTATGTATTTAATTATTTCTAAATCACATAATCTGAATTTAATTCCCTGGAGTTACTACAACTAAATTTGGGACTTATTTATTTGTATTTACATATATGTATCTTTTTAAAAAGCACCTATTTAGAACGAAAATGAAACAGAGCAAGTGTAATATCTTAATAATTGAATATATCACAACAATATTGTAATATATATATAAGCCAAAAAACTAGTCAAATGAATAAAATATAAAAACGATTTTAAGAATAGAGGAAGTAGTGAGTCTAGAACTAAGGAAATCAGGTTGTTAACATCACGTGCTACGCAGACGATTCAACTATCGTGGCAGAGGAAATTCCTGATGATTAGAATTTATCTATCTAACATCATCATTTCTTAATCGTCCCGTAAATGTATTATTTCTTATTGGTAATGTGTTTTAAAATGTTTTTTTTTTATCTCAATATCGTCGCTTTAGTTTGTTTTTTGTTCAACATACCATTTTTAACAAAATTGAGCTAAGTATACAGGAGTTTATTTATAAAATTCAAATAAAAAAATATACTTTGTTAATTTTCTAAGAAGTTTTTTAAAGAAAGTTTGTCTAAAATTGTGTTCATTGTTTATGCCAATTTAAAATCAAAATAAAAAAAATCTTTAAAGATCTATTTCTACAGATTTATGTTTTGGTCTGTCAGACAAAAACGAACTGAATCGACGATATAAAATCAGAGGTATCCTATTTTATTTTATCCACGAAATTCTCAGCTTCAAATCAATATTACTCGCAATATAATTTTTGCTGTTACATTAAATAGATTTTCAAAGTCGGTATTTCTGTTTTAATCGTCATCAAAAGAACAACATATATATGTTATTTTTATTAAATTTAAAATACGTTTTATGGCTAAATAAAAATTAAAAGTGCCTATAAAATTTAAAAAGAAATGCTTAAAATGTTTTGTTTCGTAAATAAACGCATTAATTCATTAAGATCTTTGACAAAAGTAAGAGAAATTTTATGGTAGATTTTTTTTGGGGTATTTAAAAATTTAAATTGTATCTTTATTTCGTAACTTTACGTTCAATTACATTGCAACTCGATGAAATAAACGCCGAAGCTTTTTGTTTCTAAAATCCGTTAAATACCGTGGTAATAAAATTCCACGGCAGATGGCAGCCCTGGCGGAGCATATGTTTTCAGGAAAGCGAGCATATGCTTTCCATCCAAAATGGAATAACACCGGGCATTGAACGGTTTTCATTCCACAGGATTCCCAGAGATGGTGCGATAATCCCGTTTTATGAATTAATTTATATGAAAATTATTAATAATAATATCTATAACTAGCCCGAAAAAATCCCTAAACTAAAATTATACTATTAATAATTAAAAATCAATAAATATTGATAAGCTCAGTTCAAGAAAACCACAAAAGCCGGAAAAAAAGTATTAAAAATGTCGTTTTATAAAACACACTAATTTTCAAATTTTAAATAAGAAAATTAATGACAAACAAATTGATGATAAAATTAAAAAAAGATACGTTATAACTGCAACTCGCTAACAATAACAATAACTATATTATTGTCTAATTAAAAATATAAAAAATATTTTTAAAACCGAAACAAAATAAACAATTTTTGTTGCATTCATAGAGTGCAATGTCAGTGTAAAAGACAATCATATAAAAAAAATGATTTCCTTATTTCATATATTTAAAAAATTATAAACACAATTAACAAATTCATCATCATACCTCTGTTCGCATCTGATGGCGCATAGAGCCCTGCATTCGTATACTATATGCGGCGTATTTTGACAATTTGTTGCATGAAGGTAAAGTTACCAGTTTTACGCTTCAGGTATCAATCCGGGGACAGCAAAATGTTGCAGTGTAAAACAAATATTTCACGTCGACCCAATTGGAAATAAAACTTGACCTCAAGAATGGTAGGCAAACGAACCAACCCCTACACAACGGGGGGGACTCATTCCCACTCGATTTCCTTTTTAAGGATTTTTTCTGAAAGTATCTATCGAGTCGACAACCTGTATTCTGGTTCTATTTCATACACATAATAGGGAAATATCACCGATGAAAATAAATTAAATTGATTAAAAATAGTTCATTGTATTTACCCTGTTATAGCTCTATATAAATGTAATAGATGTAGGAACAGTTAAAGCGCCCACCCCTGTTCGAAACTGTTCACAAAATATTAGTGTTTCTATTCAGTTTTGCCAATTCACTATTCATAAAAAAAAATCAATACTTAATTACAATAAAACCGTGAAAATAATAAAACACGGAAACTTCAAAAGCTTTCATTGTACCCCTTACTGAAATATTGTTAATTTGTGATTAATCAAATACGCACGGTTAGTACGTTAACCTTATTCTAGTTTCCTTGTACGGCAGTGAAGAAATAAATTGTTTGTTCCAAATGAGGATGTTCAGTTGTTTTTAAAAAAAAATATTTGTTAATAGACTGTTAAACTAAGTCAAAATAATTTTTTTTTAATTTTTATATATCGTATTATCGGCGCTACGATTTTTCAAAGTTTTGTATTTCTGAAATAACTCCGCGTTTACACGCGTTACGACGTTACCGTCAGAGGTTCATTTCCGCTTATTCTCATTCAGTTCTTCCCATTGGTCCAGAAGCGACAAGCAGACCGGAAATCTTCCATAGCTCTTAGATTATAGGTTGATTCACATGAACCAGTGACGTCATTTAAAGTAGTGCGTTTTTATCAAAATATTTATTATCATTTTTTCTGTACATTTTCAAGAAACTTTGCAGAACAATTTAATGCTTTAATTTTTACCCCGCGTAAGAAAACATTTTTTGTATCCAATTTCCCGTAGGGCTGAAGTTCCTCATTGGGACCACGATCATACTTTTCGGATCCCATCACCAAAGATAATAATTAAAATTATTCAGTTTAATAATAAATTAATTACTCGCCTCTCTAGGTCAGTCTGTATCAGGAAAGGATTATTTAAATTATGTTATAAATTAATTAATAACTTGTATTTTTATTTCAGTAATAACTTATGATAGAAATAAAAGAATATTGATTTCTAAATCCACAAATTTTGAATAACCAGTTACCGATTCAATAGCTTTAGCGACATTTTCAAAACTGTTATCTTTATTAAAAAAGTTTATGCAAAAACTATAAGGATAGAGAATTTTAAATGATTTAATAGTAATTGAACCGAATTATTTTTGTCTGAAGGACCTTTTAACAAAGTGTTGCCTGGAAAATACAAGAATTTTAATGATTTTATTTAAATGACTTTAAATACGTACATTACACATTGTTATGGTTCAAGTTCTTGATTATCCCCTCTCAATGAGGCTAATGACTGCCAATTAGGGCGTCTCAAAAGTAAAGTATTAAAAACATAATCGGTACAGTTATTACAATAGATACAATAATGAAAAAAACTGTTTATTATTTCTATCATAACTTACAATGAACTTCCAGCAAGAATATCATTTATAAAAGTAGTGCTTAAAATACTACGTACAATTCCGTTGACTTATATTAGAACCAATTAGGGTTTTCACCCTAAAATGCGTACTTAAATATTTTTAAATATTATACAGGTTTTAGTCCCAACACTTATGTATGGAAGTGAAACATGGAACTGGCAGAGGAAGGATGAAAGCCGAGTGAACGCGGTTGAAATGCGATCTCTTAGACGAATGTGTGGGAAATCAATGTATGACAGGGTTACGAATGATGAAATCAGGCGAGAGTGTAAATCTGAGACAAGCATAATTGATAAGATTAAGAAAGGGTCTCTGAGATGGTTTGGTCACGTAGAACGAATGGACGACGAGAAAATGGTAAAACAAGTATATATGGCAAAAATGAACGGCAACGTTAGACGAGGACGACCAAGGAAGACGTGGCATGATCAGATAAACCAAAATCTTAAGTCTGGTCATGTCAAAAGCAGACAGAACCGAAGGGCATGTATGACAAGATGTATGAATGTGGAAGAGGCTAGGATTGTATGCCAGGATAGACGTGTGTGGCGGTCCATTCTCTCTGCCTACCCCTACGGGGAAATGGCGTGATGGTAGTAGTAGTAGTGGTAGTACAGTGTTTAATCATTTATAAAATATTAAAAAAATATTGTGGAACTCCATTAAGATTTCTAGATTATAAATAACCTAAATCGAAATAAATATGAATATTGTTACTGTGGATAATTTACGTAGCGCCATTTTTGTGAAAATCACCTCAAGGGCGCTGCACAATAAATATCCCAACACGTCTTGCAGGTACTAGATTGAGATAGTTGAGATTCTAGTTTCTCGTTTCCTATTATAATTTTATTTAATAACCGATAGGAGCTAGATTACAGCAAATCTTAACATTTTCAAATATGGTTAATGGTAATTGTATTTATTTATTTATACATTTCATAATATATACAATTTTTTGTTCACTTTACCCAGCTGTATGAAATACTACTAACGATTTTCTTGTTATTTTACATAAAAATTTATTATTTAATTAGTTTTTTACATTTATTCTTGAATTGTATAAACTTTCCACTGAATACGTTGTATAATTTTTAGGTTATATTTTTTTTATAAATCTTGGGTAAAAGAAAATTTATGTTTAAAAAAAATTAAGCCAAATATGTTAGTATTATAAATTTTCCTAAAAGGCAGATTAGCCGTTTATGTTAATAAAATAAAATAAAAAAATAAAATATCTTGCATTGATTTAAAAAAAAATGTATTTTCGTTTTTCTAATTATTTTTTCAAAATCGTTTACAAACAAGAGCTGGATCACATCCTGCAGATACAGAGCGCACAGACAGACACAAATTATAATTTAACGTAGTTTTGCAGAAAGCAGCCAGCTACAGGAAAGTGAAACTAAGATAATAGCACTTTTGTGAACAGTGTGAATAATCAAATTTACACAACTGTTGGAATGTTTTTGACTTTGACAAAATAATAAACTATGAATACATTAGTTTTTTTTATATATAAGACAAACAATAATCTAATTATGTATTTGACCAGTTTGAATGATTTTTAAAGTACCGTTATTTTCTAGTGCTGTGGGTGTTTTCTGCAAATTGAGAAATGCCGTTTCAGAAGGTGATTCATACAGTTTTTGTATGAAAGCGGTATACACGACACCTCACCGTGTGTATAGTTGAACTGTAGATAGGGGTGGCTCTGTAGCTGCTGTAGTCCGGCTATCTCGGATGCGATAGACTTCTCTGGCCGGGTTGGGGGTGATATCCTCCAAGAAGGGCAGGTGGTGGAGTCGAAGGCAGAGAGGGCGTAATTCCAATAAAACACGCTTAGTCTTGATTTATACACAACTTTAGTCACAAAAAACACACAGGTTCTTTTGAATTATTTGCACCGTGTTGCTGTCGGACAGGGTGTGGGACAGCATACATAAGCCGCAGGAGAGAATAAGAGGGGGTCAGGCTGCCCCGGATTAACTCGTAGGACGCTCTCTTATTGGCTGGACATTTTTATATTTTATTTTTAAATCAGTACTTTTAAAGACATATAACACCCTCGGTATACATTTTCCATAAAAATGAAGTATGTAGGCATCATCCCCGTGTCCCAATCAATACATCAGTAATACGAGAAAACATCTTTCATACCGATTAAAAAGGTGACACACGTTTTAGTGGGATTCATTTGGGCCTAGTACCTCATAATCCAATACATATTTATGGCTAGAGTCTAGGTATTCTAATGTCTGTCCCCGCAAGTAACATACTTAACCGTCTTTATTAAAGGGGCAGCTGATTAGATTACAAAAGCGCGACTACTAGCCAAAATAAGCAAAAAAACTTACATGTAGAAAAGTTTGTAAAAACACCGGTTCCGGCCGCTCTGATTAAAGCGCCGCGTGTAGCCCTAGCGACGATTCGCAAAGCTTCAGCTGCCATCGGGATCTAAGGATTTCTCGGCACTCAGTCGAACATTTTTCCTCGCGCAGGAACCGCCTCCATCTATGAACCCCAACAAGGGCCGCTAGGTTTGATGATGTTTTAAATGATCGGCACTTGCCGCCGCATTCCGCCTTTTTTGCCATACGAGCGGCGATGTCCGATACAAGCGGTCTGGCTGTTTTTATCAGAACACAAAATTGACCTTACTGCACTCGATAACATAAAAATATCTTTTTTTAAAAATTAAATTGTGGACTAGATGTTTTTTGCACAACTACGTTCAATTTTAAATCCTATTTATTGGTTTTAAATTTGAAATAATTCAATAGTTAATGACATTTACTTTAACGAACGTCTTGGACTAACAAAGTGCATGTAGGTGCAAGACGTTGACAATATGTAAATAATAATAATACTACTTAAATTTTATGATAAATTAAGTGAGGTCAAAAGAACCCAACAAAATATAAACACTCGTTCAGCAACACAAATTAACTGTATTGTCCCATTTGTATCAACCGCCTTTGGTAAAAAGCAATACAATGAAATTGCTCCAAAAATATTTAATGATTTATTGCCAAATATAAAAGACTTAAAATGTAAAACAAATTTTACAATAAAAATAACTGCACATATAAATAGTGTAGCGAGAGATGAAACGATTAAAAAATATATGTAAATCAAAACAAATAGTACTTTATATAATTGGTACACATATTATTTATATTTTATGTATTTCATTGCTTTATATTGTTTCTTATTAAATATTATACCATATTATTTATGTTTAAGTAACACGTATTCTTGGCACATAAATATACTTTATATTTGTATAATAACGATTTTTAATTTCTTACATTTGATTAGCTAGGCATTTATAATTAAAAGTTTAAGTTTTTCTTTTTTATGTTATTGTTTTATTAGTATAAGACTACTTATGCTCTAAAGATAAAAAATCTCCATCTTAGAACAGGCTGAGCCATGTAAAATGAAGACTATCATAAACAGAGAATACTCCGTTTTCATTTGACATTAATTAGTTTTATGTAGATTCCCTGTTATTAAGTATGTATACTTATTTTTTGCAATGAATTTATAAAATAAATAAATAAATAGTCAATTAATTTAATCTTGGATAGTTTACAATAAAAAACGGGGAAAAAAAGTTTAAAAAATAACCGATGATTGATTCGAAATTAGATTTCCCCCACAATTGAGGTTAGGGTAACTAAGACCGTAAACCCTCACAAACCAAGGAAGAAAAATATGATATTCTATTTATGTATGTATTGAATCGTGTTGTCTGTTTGGGATCACCTAGAAGAATGGCCCGGAACATTTCATTAAAAAGAAATTCTCCACCCCGCTCTGGTTGTCATGGCTACGGCATCAGATGCCTTTGTTCTCATCCCCTCCCATCCCTCCCCCTCCACTCGCCGATCCTACCCTCCGGCGCCCCACGCCTACTATGTATCCCTTTACTGGGAACAATAATGTGAACCGCGGCCGAAAGCTCGCGAATACAAATGTATATCTCGTTCTCATCATCAACATTTCCCTAAACGTACCCAGTGGTGCATAGAGCACTGCATCGGTACTTCACTATTTGGGTTAATTTTATTACATGAGGGAACAATATTATTCACTATTATTTCACATTTCTCCTGACAGTAATCGAACCCGGAACCTCAAGCACTCGTGCATTGGTATCACACTCGATTTCCTTCTTTAGGATTATTACTTGAAAATAGCAATCGAGTCCAGGATTCAGGTTCTATTTCACAGCTATATTTGTTATTCATGCAACTGAGATCGAAAATCTTTTTTGAAAAGACATGAAAGGTTAAGCATTTGCAGGATTTTTGACATGTCGCACCTTTAGGATGAAAACGACTTAACTAAAAAAAAGCATAAAATGAGTTAAGATCGTAAAACTACTTCACTGAACATTATCCATCTTTCTGCATTAAAAAAAACCGCAACGTTTGGGCGGGAGTAGGACAAAACAGTTACATCGGTCTCTTTATAACTCAGTGAATAAAAATTCTGTGTCAGTACGGAAGCGATGCAGTAAGTGTTGTGTTTACATTGCAGTGTGAAGAACGCAACGCAGACAAACATATAGGGACCGAAAGCCGGTTGAGTCGATTTTATTCCGATACAAATGGCATGTATACTTTATTTTAAAAATATTAAAACGACCAATTAAGCTTTGTGATTGTTTTATTTATTTATTTATTTTATTTTATTTGGGAAATCAACAGTTCTACATACATATTTTTAGTAAACAAACAGATATAGTGTATAAACTCAGAACTAATAACAAATTTCCACATAGTATACAAAGTTAGTAAAGAAAATATAATACATATCAAATAAATACATACAATTTATACATATTAAAATGATATTTTCATGTACTCAATAATCAAAGATTTTTAAATATTTATTTTAAGAACATTAAGTTACTGTAAATTGGGCGGAATAAGGACAAAAATGCTTGAAGAGAGGATAAGGAGGGGAGGGGAGATGTACATATTTATTATTATAATGTCTACTAAGTTACATTATACATTTTTAGTGCAAATTTTAAATCTGACAGAGTCATGTTTGTGTAATCTATATTTTTAAATTTTGTATTGTACATTGAAAAAGTCCTACGAAAAAAAGCATTTTTAACATACGATGTTTTACTTATTGGTACATGGAACAGGTAGTACCGTCTACAAATCCTGGCTGGCACATGTATTGTTATTAAACCAAGCAGCTCTGTACAGTCAACCATTCCTGTCATAATTTTGTAAAGCAGTAGTTGGTCCGCATACACTCTGCGGTATTGTAGAGAAATGATTCCATGGAAGGTGGAGGCAGTGAGAGTAGATACATAAGAAATACCGGTTTTGTTCCGACTTACCGATAATCATAGTGACTTATTTACGTTTATGTCATTTCGTGAATAAATATAAACATGTGATAGGTAACCCGATCGAACCTAATAAAAATATGTCATTATCTTATTTATAAAATATAATCATGACTTATTAAAGAAATGTCCTGTTTAAACTTATAATAATTTATTTTCATTACGCTTTTTTTTCATAGATTCATAGCTGAAAGCCTTCGGTATAATTTTTAACTCACAACTTGGAGCTTACTTTGAAAAATACGAAAGAAGCGACGAAAGAATACGAAGGTGTCACAATTTACATTTATTTATTTGATTTATTTAACACTTTATATACATATAAGGGCGGGCATATTGCCTTAAGGCAATTTCTTCCTATCTACCCAAATCGTTCAGATTGAGAAAATTACAAGTAGATGGACATATTGAATCTTACAATTTTATACAAAAATTTAAAACAAAGATTAACAAAATAAAAATATATAAAAAATAATACCATACTATGAATATAAAAAAAATAACACTTTACTATGAAGAGAGGAGAGGGAATGGGATGAAAAAAAGAAGGATAAAGGAACAATTTAAATATTTAGTTGGTGACATTTCAATCTTGACTCAAATGTAAATAAAGAAGGGGAAGAAACATTCTTTTTTTGTAATTTCCCAAAAAGTTGATTTTTAGTTAAGTCGTTTTCGTCCTAAAGGTGCGATGTCATAAGCCGGTTTGTGTAATTACTTTTCACATCGTATAAGATTCGCCAAGGCTGGGAGCTGAGACAGCCTCACTAGGTTAAGTCCCGCTGTGGGTTGCCTAAATGTGCTTCTCGTAATGAACTCAGGTCGTGGGCCCGGAAGCAGAGTAAAGCACATGGTCAGCACTACGAGAAGGAACTACTGAATGTACTCTCACAAGAGTTCGCTTTCGACCTACTGAAACATAGCCAAAACCAAGGGAGAGTTATCACTAGAGCTCTGAAAATATTCGTGTTTTATAGATAACGTTTTGTTGGAAAATGCGAATTCCATACGTAATCTAGAACTTAACAAAGATTCAAAATTTGGGTTCGATATTCACACAGCAGTCATCAAAAATAAATCGCTAAAAATGTTTGGATTCATCCATAGAGTAACGAAACCATCAAAAAACCACCAATCTTCAATAACATAATACTATTTTTTTTACTAATTTACTAATTTAATTCAAACTCTGGAGTAGAAAAGAGGGATTGCAGATCAAATATTCCTGTTTAAACTAGTAAACAACGTCGTAGACTGCTCTTTACTTACAAGTTCTTTAGAATATCTTGTACCCAACAGAATAAGACTCCGACTACATTTAATTTGCCAGTACCTAGGACTAACTCAAGGAAAAATGACTTTTTCTTTAGAGCGTGTCATTATTATAAAACTGTTCTCTCCGGTCTCGCAGGCATATATCGCCTCTCCTATATGATATATAGACTACTGTCTACCCACCACCTTAATCTACCACCCGTTTAATTATACGATGTCAGTAATTATGTATGTACTCCTATGTTCATTATTATATTTTGTACCTTTTACACTATTTTTATATAACTTTTTTATTCTTTAAATTTAAATTCATCTTGTTTCTATTTACATTATTTTTATTACTGTATATAAATATATGTGTTTTTATTTTATTTGCAACTTTTAAGTGCGTAACATTTCTTAATTGTTAAATTTATTTAATCAATAGTACACCACCGTGGAAAATTTATATTGACTGTTTTCACAATTTTCGTTAATACATATTCTTATTTTCTATCTACAATATATTTATTTATAGTCAAAATCATTAACAGTGTATAGCTCTTTAGTTAAAAGTAAAATGGTATATGGATCAACAGCTTGAAATCCGCATTACGACTATAACATATTTTATACAAAACATGCACTATTTTACCTATCTGTATCTTTATCAGACTATTATAATTAACAAAAAAATTCCACACTTAAATCTTACCAAAAAAGATTTCAGTATTTTTTTTTTAAAACATTGAAGACTAGATAAAAATTAATTAACTAATTGAATTTATATAATATTGTAAATGGTAAATTGGAAAATTCAAGCTGTTTGAGTAATATAAAAATGAGTGTTCGTAATGGTCATATCTTGAGAAACCCGAGAACATTCAAGAATAATGTGTTTTTCTTCAATTAAATATCAAAAATATGCAAATTGTATAACAGTATCGAAAACACAGTGTTTGTCATTTTTGACGACTGATTGTTTAGGTTTATGAAACGCATATAAGATGCGTTTTTATATTGATATAATAATTTTAATTGGGTGAACGGTGCACTAAAATCTACTTTGGCAAACAAATGTTTATCGCAGGAGGCTAAACTAGCAGTTCACAATGGAGTTCTAGTTCCAACTCTAATGTATGGGAGCGAAGTATGGAATTGGAAAAATAATGATGAAAGTAGGTTGAATGCTGTCAAAATGCGATCCCTCAGGCGAATGTGTGGTAAAACGATGTATGATAGGTGCACAAATGTCGAGATCCGTGAAGTGTGTAAGGCTGAGACATGCATTATTGACAGAATCAAGAAAGGGGTGCTGCGTTGGTTTGGACATGTAGAGCGAATGGACAGCGAAAGAACGGCTAAAAGGATCTAAGATGCAAATGTTAATGGATGCAGAAAACGAGGAAGACCGAGAAAGACATGGCACGATCAAGTCCATCAAATACTTGAAGATGGACATGTCAAAAGTAGGAATAATCGGCGTACGTGCATAAGAAGATGTATGAATGTAGAGGAAGCGAGGTCTGTATGCCAAGATAGAGTGTTATGGCGTTCTATCATCTCTGCCTACTCCTACGGGGAAACGGCGTGATGGTTTGTTGTTGTTGTTGTTGTATAATTTTATTTAACTCACTTACATGATTAATTTGTTTATTCAACAGTGATGTATTGTTTTTCTATTTAAAAATGTGTATTTTATTAGAGTTTGCATGAAATTTATGAAAAATATGTAGTCTTTTTTATGTTAATATTTCTGTTTTTAAATATTATTTTTCATTGTTTCAAAACCAAAAAAATATAAAATGGGCATTTTATAAGCCGTGTAAAAGCTGCTTCCATATTTCTCTTTTTAAAAGTTCACCATTTCGGTGGAAATACTCGTTAAACTAAGCCCTGTAAAATGTTTCGGAAGGTCTAGTTCGGAAGAATTTCCATTATTACCTCACGTGATACCGGCTCTCTGTATTATATTGTAATTTCCTATCACACTCGGCCAGCTAGCTCTGGGAAAACTCTCTAATGCTTCCATCCCCTGCGACAGGAGTGGTTGAAATGGAAATACTATAGAAATAATGCTACGCGTTACACGGTGTGTAGGAATCACTTGAAACCAGCAAACGACAACGACTGTTAAGCAAATTACAATAGAGATTGAGAACGTTTTAGAAAAGTTAAAATTTAAGTCCAGGCATTAACAGGTCTTATGACTTGTCATTATCTGGTTTAAGTGGTCACTTTGCACACTGAGTGTTTAGATTAAAAGTCTTAAAACAGAAATTTTGGCCAAAGTTGTTAGTTTTAATGTATTTTTAACCAATTACGTGGGTCTTGCACACATTCTGACAAAAGGGTTGCGCTAATAGGTGTTTGCGGCTCATATGTTCTTGCTAGAATATATACAAAACTTACGTAATTAGATAAAAAAAAACGCTTTTTCTATTAATGTGGTTTGAAGCCTTTGTCCTGAACACAGCTTGCCCACCACATACCGCACACCGCATCTGAGGACATAAGTCTCCTTGGCGGTGCCCACATACACGGAAAATTTGCTCGTTGTCAAACGAGAAAATCTGCCCGAAGGAGCTCTCTGAAATCTGGTAAAGGCTATAAAGTATCTTTGTGCTAAAAGAAAGTAATACAGAAGTTCATAATATGTACTTCATTGGATTGAGAAGAGAGGAAAGTGAATTCTTCACTGACTGGAATTAAATTGATTGGACATGATCAATTCGCCGAAATGATTATATAACTTTTTTAAAGCCTTGAAATTCTTTTTTTAAATTTTTTTATTTGAAAATTTATTTATAAACTCTAACGGATTATTACATTCATATTACATAAAATAATATATACATTTTTCATTTATACTCTGTTGTTCAAGATAATATTTTTTACGTCTTTTGAAAAGTTTGTCTGAGTCTTTTGTTTAGTTTTGTCTGGTAGTTTATTATATAATTTCAGTCCCTGGTTCATTAGTCTTGATTGTCCTTGTCTTGTTTTAGAAAGTTGTATATGGTATTTGTCTGATATTTTCGTATTATGTCCATGTTGACTACAATTTTTTACTAGTTTTAGTTCTTCGTCTACAATTACATTAGTGGCTAATTTATGGATAAATTTTAATGATTCTAGTTGAAAGAGTTCAGTTATATTTAATTGCTTAGTTTGTTTAAAAAGTTCTCTAGTTGCAGTTAAATAGGGAAGGTCATACACTAACTTTAATATTTTATTTTGTTGTCTTTGTAGTCTGTTTATGTCATTTTGATATCCTGCTCCCCATAATAGTTGCGTATAACATATTTTAGTTTTTACATAGGCTTCATACATTAGAATTTTTTCCGTTTTTGGAATAAAATTTTTGATTTTTAAAAAAAGACTCGATAATGTCGCAACTTTGCTAATTAAATTGTTGATATGAATTGTCCATGTTAGTTGTCTGTCTATTGTTAGTCCTAAGTATTTAACATGTTCAATTTCAGTAAGTCGTTCATTATTTATGTAAGCATCTACTTTATGACATTTTTTTCTAGTTTCAAAATGGATAATATTGCATTTTTTTTCATTAAGTGTAAGTAAGTTTGTGTTTGTCTTTGTTTAACAGTCAAAATAGTTAGGTCTTTGTTTATGTCATTGTTTGTTAATACGTCTGTTTGATTTTTATAAAATAGTCCAATGTCGTCGGCATACATAATAATTTTTCCCTTGAAATTGTACAGTGACAAATCATTAATGTATAAAATATATAATATTGGACCCAAAATGGATCCTTGGGGTACTCCAAAATTTACCGTTTGCAAAAAGCCACCAGATCTGTATATCCGACAGGACCTATAACAGGGCCACGGATAGTAGCGATAAGCTCCATTCGATAATCATAGAAAAGGGGAAAGGGACAAGACCTCAGGATGTGTTCAGAAGATTGGTTAGGATATCCGCAGCAGAACGAAGGGGAGTCAACACACAGCCGATATGTATATGTCCCGAAGACAGGCGATATGTATAGTTAAGGGCAAAACTTTTATATGATGTTTTTTTAATGATTCTCCATAATAAACTTTATTCTTAAAGATTAAACAGCACAAGAGCGGCAGTGCGCAACGCGTCGGGCAATAGGAAATATTTTTTCAATGTTTTGGGTTGAACAAACCGCACTTCAGCTGCACTACACTGGGGTCGCTTCATACTGTTTTTTCGCACAGCGCCGCTGATGTGCAGCGACGCTGTTGAGTAGTTTGACCTTTAGCACTTTTTTTTGTACTGCAAGTAAACTACATGTTCTTTTTTTTGCTAATAAACGCCGTTTTCTGACATTAAAGATGAAATCAAAAAGCATTATTTCTATCCCAGTTGAAGCTCTGCGCTGTTCTATGGTAAGACGTTCCCGCTAAAACGCGCTCAAAATGGCGGTTCGCGCCCGTCACAGCGCAGCGCTCCGCCAACCGACGGACGGACGTAAAGGGGCTTACGTCCGCTATCTGCTATCTGCCGTTATTGCAAATTTATTTTGTTGGCGTCGCCATATTTTATGACAGTGGCATTAACTATGATTTGTTGCTGAGGCTGCCACGAAGGACAAGCTGACAACTACCTACATGGAAAGAGAAACGAATGAGGAATTTGTGATAATTTAAAACAGAAAACCTAGGTTCACGTAGATGAGACTCCGACTGATTTCCGATAAATTTTCCTTTTCACGATTTTTCCCTGGGATTTTTTCTTTCGAGTTAAAAATACCCGTTCAGGATTTAGGTTTTATTTCACACACTGAACGTTATTTATTAACCAGGTGGATACGGAAAAAAAATTACAAATTTTGTAACTGTTTTATCAGAACTCATAACCAACTATATTTTAATGTTTCTAAATGTTATGTTTTGTCATATACGAATACAAGGGCAGTAAAAACTTTTTTTATGGGGTACTGTATGGGAGCGTGTTTTCTTAAGCGAACTGCCACTGTCGACCTGGAAGTTATGTTTGATGCTAAACTGAAATTTCATACTCACAAAGGCACTGTCTGTGACAGTGCAGATTGTATAACAGTATTTAAAACACGGTGATTGACATTTTTGACACTGGATTGTTTCAGTTTATAAAGTGTTTACAAGATGCTTTTTTAAATTAATTTTAAAAGTAATTTAATTTTGATCATTTACTTAGCTAGTTTTATTAAAAAGTGTTTTTTATTAGTGTTCACATGTAACTGATGAAAAAAAAGTATTAAGTGTCTTTTTTTTTTTAATATTTCCGTATTTTACATACAATTTTTTTGGTTTGTAGTTAAAATAAATAAAACAAATTATGATTATTAATTAGCATTAGTAGTTAATTTTTTAAGTAAAACCTTATTGTATATGTATATTAAAACACTCTTAATTCAACCAAAAAGTCACCCATAATCCAAGCTAACCACATCTAGTGTGAATTTTTTAACAATATATTTCAATTTAAAACCAAAAGAAAATTCTTCTGTCAAATTATTATTTGTAAAATCAAATATTTATTTCGAATATAAATAAGTCAAATGTTTATACTTAGCCTGCCATCCAATTACATAAATTAACTTAATTTTAATCAAATAAGGCGATGGTTAAAAAACTACTGAAAATTAAGTGATAATTCGTTGAAACAATGTTATTTATTTAAATGAAAATGCAAGAAAAAAGAACAAAACACGGAGATAGTAGGAAAGAAAAATAAGGAAAGTAATGAGGAGTGATGGGGAATGAATGAAAGAAAGTTGGATTGTAAAATTGCTTTGATTTGAATACTAGAGAAAAAGAGCAAAAAAAATACAAAACGTCTATTCTCTGTTATTCTGAATCAAGCTTGTAAGTTTTTTTCTGTACCTACCATAGGGAGTGTTTTATATATCTTGACTGTTAAATGTTTTTTAAATGTCTCAAGTACATTGTAAATAATTTGTAAGAAGTACCTATATTCTTAAATTTTTGTTTGTGTAAAAAATAAATAAATCAAACTAAACTAAACGGCAAAAGTTTTTCTAGTGAAGAATTCATTGATAATTAATCTATAAAATGACGAAAAAATAAATAAAAAAATATATTTTGTAATAACACATTGTCATTATAATAATTAAAGATTCATTTTTTTTCATTATGATAATATAAAAAGTATTGGAGTATATTAGGTTACAAACTGGTTGTTAAGTGTATCTTAAAATACCTATCTTAAGAATAATATTCAAAATAACAATAGTTTACTTAAAACTGTATGTTCCCTTATGTACATAAATATGTGCTACATTAAAGTATTTTCAGGATTAAGTGCTCACTGAAATATCTTTCAGTAGACGTTTAAAATCCACTGATAAAGGAACGAAGCACGTATAATGTTAATACCTTATTTCCCCTCAGACAGCGCGGGGCACAGGTTTCCTGTTAGTTTACTTCGCGTTCCTTTTTCCATAAATTTCTCGTGAAACGAATGAGATCACTTTACTTCGGTTCGCCTCTCTTTTCCCAACCCTAATAAGATGCAAAACCACCCCAGCATCCTCTTAGTGGTTGAATGCATCTCCAGAAATAATATTAGAAAAACCGTTCCCAAAGGCGTTTATATTGAAGGGATCTGTGGTCGATAAATTTATATAGGTATGACTAGAAATTCATTGAATTTATCAACTTATGAATGTATCGCTATGTATGGATATATCGCAACATACATATAAATATGAACATAAATAACTATAATAAACAATAAACAACTACAACAGTGTACGCCACTCTCCAAGAAAAAGAGTTAGTATCTTTTTTGGAGAGTTATAGTGATAACATTTACTAGATGTGTAAAAGTTGAAAAGTATAGAATTTTATTAAAACATGTACCTTTTATGAAACTTATAAATAAAATATAAATCATTACAGAAAAGACACGAGCGTTAATATAAAATTATTAATTTATTTATTAAGTATTTTATAGATAAATAAACGTAAAAAAATGGTTATAATGTATTCCCATAAAATATGTATGTGTAAATTTATGTTTTTCCTTTTTGAAAATGTTTTTTATTTTTTTTATATCTCAGCATGTTTTTCATTCTTCATTTTAATTCTTACCTTTTAATTACTTTGACAAAAAAAAATTCTTCATTTTTAATATTATTTCCATTTGAAAATACTAACTTCAAACATTAAAATAACTTTTTTTACTTTAATTTTAATTTTTAAACAACTTCCAAATATGTTTTTTTTTCCCTTCTCTTTTTTGTACTTTCATTGATAACCTTACATATAATTATTATATATAATATGCAAACATCACTGGTCCATTAGACTTAAGTCTAACTGTGTAAAATATAAAACTGTGTAACCGTACTGTATGTTTCCTGAATAAAACAGAACAAAAAAAAAATCCTCCCAGGGGAATCCCGCGCCGAGAAAAACATTTAAGATGTTTTTTTTTTACAAAGAAAATAATTTATTTTATATTTGAAGTCCTTAAATATAATAAATTTGGCATATGCCAAATAAATTGTAAAGATTACGATTCAATCTACATTGGAAAAACTTAAAGAAACTTTATTTAGAGTAAAAGAAAGCTTTAGGTGCCTAAAAGAAATATTTTTATCTGAATTCAAAAATCATCTGATAGAAAATAATCATAATTTCAACAAAGGCACTGGAATAAAAGTTCTTCATGTTAAAAATTAAATATTATAATTTGACAACTTAGAAATATTAAAAATTAAAAAAGCGATTCATGATAAGAAAAAAAAAATAAACAACATTTGCTTTGGTCCACTTCTGTATGGGCAGAATGGTGAATGTTACACAGTGTGTGAAGTGGCCGCTTAAACCAGCCATTGACAAGTCATAAGCACTGTAGATGCCTAGAATTCTACATTACCTTATCTTAAATGTTCTTCATCTCTGTTTTAATATGTTAATATAAACAGCTCCCTAGGGAGTTAAATCCAGTCCAAGTCTTCAAACATTTGGACAAACTCAAAATATTGTTTATTACTGTTTAATATATAATCATTCTGTTTTTGTAAACGAATATTTTCACTTTACAAACGTTTTTCAATTATTATGAAATGTTATGTATGTATTCAGATAGTGGTACAAAAAAATTAGAAACTACTAATGACATATCGCACCTCCACTCAAATAGTGTCCTAAGTCAAAAACCAAACTGTCTAGAAAAGGGGGTGTGAAATTTATTTCATCTTTTTTTTCCACTTCTCGGGTTTTAATTAAAAAACTTATAAAAACAGCGCAATAAGTTTTTTTGTAAGTTACAACGGTTTTTGAAGTACTTTTAAGTTTTCTAAAACGAATAGTGCATTAAAAGAGTTTTTTAAATTTCAGTTATACATATTACATACAATTTTATTATTTAAAACGGTCATTCATTCAGACTCTTTCTGACGACACTTTTACCTATGTAATTGAATGTTTGTTTTTAATGAAAATCATCTTCATTCCACAAAACAATGTGACTTAATATATATAGTATAACTCGAACAGTCTCCAGTTCTACGTACACGTATTAAAATTTGATAAAGTCAAATCATAAATCATATATGAAACGGTTTTTACGGCTCTATTGTTTTAATTTCTTTGTATTAAATATTTGCTTGCTATTTTATTTCAGTTTTATGTACATATTATTACTTGTGACTATTTTATTATTATTAATCATACCTTAATGTAAATATTGTACTATCTCAAAATGTGTTTGTTGTAACTTCTGAGAGTACAAAAAAAATTGTATGATTTAATAAAAAAAGTAAAGAAATCGATTTTAAATTATTGATTTAATCTCAACAAAAGGTTTCAAGTGTTTTTTTTTTTAATTTGATTTATTTTAACAAATAAGTAACGTACATAATTGTATTTTTGCTCCCGCAAACCCGAAGCTTGTCTGCGGGTTACATTATACTTTTTTTTTAAATTTATAAAAGGTAAGTACACAGTTTAATAATAAATGAAGAATATAATATACTTATGTGCACAATTAAGTTTCGCTTGCTGTTTTAATAAGTTTTCGAGAATTTTAAAATTGAATTTAGGTTTTTTTTTCTCACGATTTTGAACAGGTGTTAAATAAAAACAGTTTCGGTTCTACACTCCCCTGTGTTCTATCTCCATAGCAGTTCTTCTATCGTGGCACATTTATTTAGCTAAACTCACCCCCTTTTGAAATTATAAGTTGATTGATGAGATAAGTTCGTGCAACTCACTTTTGATTTGTTCCACTCGGATTCTGATATATCCAAAGCGCATTTTCACAGATTTGCAGTCAAGTAAATAAAGATTTATGCATTTTTCTGCGAGAAATCGAGAGGATATTGAACATGGATGATTTATTACACCCCTGGAATGATTTCAGTATACCCGGGTAGTACCTATACATTCAATAAGCACCTTTTATACTTAACACTTTGTATTCCGGAGCCGTGTAAACACGTGATTGTATAAATACTGTCTAAAAAAGGCACTGTATGGACATCAAGTGACTTTTTTTATTATTTAAATTCTTTTGTTTTTTTACAACATACATAAGAGGTAAAACCGAGTATTAAAAAAATAAAGCATAATAACATAGCAATAATGTACATAAAAATAGTAAAAACAGTAAAAAAAAATCCCACGAAGGTATACAAGAAAATGTTAATGAATTTTTGCTCCTATAATAAATAATGGACAGTTATAATATTTTTGTGTAACATAAGAAAGATAAAATAAAATATTCTGTAAAAGATTATATGATATGTTTTTTAGTAATTAAAAAAGGAAATAAAAAAAATATATAAAAAAACATAAAAATATTCCTTATTATTAAAAGGCAACAAAATATATCACAGAAAAAAATGGTTCATATCTTTAGTTTGAATCCAGAATAGTGCGTGTTTTGGAAAATTTTGAAAGTTTGGAATCAATGAAATATTATCAGTAAAAAAAGAATTAAAAATTTTTGGCCTGTAAAAATGCATGTCTCTGTGCAAGCCTCGTTTAACAATGTTATATTTCTGACACACGATTCCTTCTTTGATTTGATCTATTTGAATTACTTGTAAATACATTTTGGTTCTTAAATATATTTTAAACATTGAAAACATTTTTATGAGCCTTATAAATGCCTATTACTCAAGATTACCTTAAACACATTTTCCCTCTCTATTGAAATAAATTTAAAAAGAAACATTATTTACTCGTAGATATTCTTGGTGAGATACACATTTCATTTTTTATCTCCACTCAATTTCTTTTTTTAAAGATTTTCACCTAAGAATACCCATTGCGTTGAAGATTTGGGTTCTATTTATACAAAACTGTATTCTTCATAATTACTCCTTTCCTGAAAGCATTCATCTCATTTGAGAAACAATTATCCTACCATAAACACTCTCCCCGGGGGATAGGGCAGAAGTAGGGGTGAATTCGTCTAATCCTTGCGGATTGTCGCCCCAGGCTGGACGAGGAAGGGGTGGGTAATGTAAATGGTAATTCTGTCCTAGCCGTAGGGGGGCGTAGGCTCTGTCAAGGCCCCCAAGCGGGCCGGGTCCGCGGTCCCTCGACCGAATAACCACAAACATTATTCGGAACAAGGACGGTAATCTTGTTAAAGGCTCTTGAGATAAATCTGGCTAGGGAAGAATGTATTATATTCTTATGCAACCAAGTTAAGGTCCTGTGGTAGTGTTGCGGACTCACGGATCAGAGCGTGGTTCGAACCTTGGAATTATCCGTGACCGAAGGCATATTACATGTTAGGATTTTTCAAACGTTTCACAAATATTTTTTTCAATGTTTCTAAAGGTCAAAAATACCATAGTGAAAGTGAAGATGATCAGTGTATTAAAAAAAAAGTTAGTAAACTATTAAATTAAGCCAAAAATGTTTTTCAAATATTTTTATGCATCGTATTATTAGCGCTTTAATTTTTTAAAGGGTTGTAATTTTGAAATTACTCCGCCCGTGATGTCACAAGTTTTCGTTGGTAAGTTCTGCTGACTCGTGATTTGGCTTCCCAAAAACCGGGTAATCTATCACAGCACTATAATTGGTTGTTTCGGAAGATCTTATGACGCAGTTCAAGTAAGTTCATTTTTATTATTGTTTTAATACTTTTTCGAGAAACTTCACAATACAATAAAATGCTTTAATTTTTCCTGCGTGTTAGAAAACATTTCCAATTTCCTGTTGCATTGAGCTTCCTAATTGTATTATCTGGGCCCGACTTACAATGTTCATTTTAAATTATCTCAAATTTTATCTACAAAATAAAATTAAATTTTCTGTATGAAAAATATAATATGTACAGATAATTTTTTTTTTCACTGGATATTTTTTGTATATGCCAGCCTTTTAATTTTATTTAGATAATATTTTAATATGTCTTTCCCTATACGAGTTTGAGATAGATTGATAAGTTAAAACAAATATTTAAAATCGAAAATGGCTTTATTGTTTTTCAAAATATTCTCCTTAAAGATCAATACACTTATGCATGCGTTTGAACCAATTTTCAAAGCACTTTTTCCAGTCCGATTGCTCCAACCGCTTCTTCAAGCGTCAAAAAACGTTGACGTGGCAATTTATTTTTGATATGCGGAATATAAAATAAAAATTACTGGGTGTCAAATTAGAACTGTACGGCGGATGACCCATCAATTCGATGTTTTGAATGCTAAAAAAAATCACTTGTATGAGCTGATGTGTGACAGCTTGCATTGTCGTGGTGGAGAATGATTCCTCTTCTGGAATTAGTTTCCTTTATTTTTCCGAACACTTCTGGCAAACAAATGGTGGTGTACCATTTGGAATTGACCGTTCTACGTTGTTCTAATGGAACGGTGGCGACATGTCCAGTTGTTCCGAAAAAACAGTCGACCATTTGCTTCGAAGTGCTTCGTGCGCGAACAACTTTTGTTGGATTTGGCTCGTTTTGAAAGACCCATACAGTCGATTGTTGTTTAGATTCGGGTTTAAATGCACAGATCCATGATTCGTTGCCTGTCGCAATCTTCTAGACGTCTTTTGAAGCACCGCGATTAATTTTTTTTTAGCATTTGTTTGGAGCAATCGACTCGCGCCTTTTTTTGAGTGATTGTCAAATTATACGGTATCCAATGCGAACAAATCTTTTTGGCGACCAAATTTTCAAATAATATTAAATATATGCAAGCGGAACTAATGCCCAAGCATTCTCTAATCTCACGGTATGTCACATGACGATCTTGCAATATCAGTTCAAGCAAAGCATCGTTTTTTTTGGCACAACAGGCAATTTTGGACATTCATCATCTTCACGAAATTCTTGTAACAGAGTGGGACCACGATTGAATTTAAAAAACCAGCAAAACACGGTGGTTCGAGATGGTGCTTCATTGCTAAAAGTTGCAGTGAGTTAATCGGCACACTGTTGTTGGTTTAAACCACGTCGAAAGTCATAGAAAATCATCGCACAAAAATGTTCACGATTTAGTTCCATTTTTTAACAAAATTAATTATCTGTCAGCAACACAAATATCACTCGTACGATAAAATGTTCTAAAGACATTTACCATTAAAAATGGCAAACTTTACGATGACAATGTCAGATTTGACATATTCACACTAGTGTTGCCATATCTCAAAATTTAAGTAGCAATCCTCGTATTTGTATTTTATTTAATTTTTTGATTATTTTTTTCAGCTCCTTATGATGTTACTCTCGTGTTGTAGACAGTTATAAAACAAAACATGTTCTGTTTTATTTTGTTTTGAATGTGTCTATGTGGGTGTTTACAAATTTGGATTGTTTCTTGAGGGTTGAAACCTTTATACGCATTGAAAATATTGTTTTTGTTTCTCTTAAATAAACAAATATTTGAAAACAGTAAGCTCTTAAATTGATTACCATCGGATATGCAGTTGGCAAGTGACGCGCAATATTCCGATGGAACGTAATTGCAATTAGCGTAAGTACGCCTCAATAGATACACTAGTTACCTCCGGTGTGTGCGAGCATCAAACATCCCCTAGCCTACCCTCGCAGGTGTGGGAGGGAGCTACAGCCACCGCGCACCGTGATGTCTGGTGTTATGGTAACGTACTGGGACAAGAACACCACAATACACTGCACCACCTGAGTACCGTGTAAAGACTAATCCCTATTGACATTGAAATAATTTGATGAGACTTCCGCCTTCCACTTCTATTAAGGTTCGTTTTATAACGAGCCGGCAAGATATTCACCGATGCTTGTTAACAGTAAACATGATTCAACAATATTTTGAGTTTGTCCAAATTTTTGTAGACTGGACAAGGACTGGACAAGGACTGGATTCAACTCCCTAGGGAGCTGTAAATATCAACAAATTATAACAGAGATGAAGGACATTTGAGAGAAGGTAATACAGACATTTTCACAAACATCAACAGATAAAAGAATTGAAGGAATATAGATCTTCAAATATAAGCAGAATAGTGAATGTTACACATTGTGTAAAGTGGCCACTTAAACCAGTCAATGACAGCTCATAATCCCAGTAGATGGCCAGACTTATATATTACCTACTCTCAAACGTTGTAATATGTTAATATTAACAGCTCCCCAGGGAGTTGAATCCAGTCCTTGTCTACAAAAATTTGAACAAACTCAAAATATTGTTGATAAATCCATCTGGTCCATGAAGAAGTATAAAAATTAAAAATTAAAAATTTTAGGCGTTGCCTAGTATGTAGGGGAAATAATTCAATCACATGAATCTCACCCGCATAAATAAAGGTTTCAGCTCTTTAACTTCACAATGGTGAATGTTTCACAGTGTGTAAAGTGGCGGCTTAAACCAGCCAATGACATGTAAAAAGCCCTGTAGATGCCCAGACTTTTACATTCATCATCATCATAATTTTCTGTGTAAAAACACCCTTTGAAATAAATATTTCATATCAACCATGCCGGGAATCGAACCCAAGACCTCTTGCATGGTAGGCAAGCGCGTTGACCATTACACCACGAGGCCGAGACTTCTATATTCCCATCTCTCAAATGTTCTTTATCTCTGTTGTAATATGCTAGTAAACATGATTGTTTTTGTTTTAGAAATAGCCTTGCAATGTAGATAAAAATGTTACATTAAAAATAATATAACCAAATATTTTCTTTGTGCAAAATCACTAAATAAATGTAATCTGGACCGGTTTCAGAACATGACTGTTCATTTATTAAGGCTAACAGTAAACTAACACTTAACGTAGTGAAAATATTTACTTTATTATTTATCATAGAAAATCACAAAGTTAGTGATTCAAACGTCAAATTTTGCAACTATTATCATCATCATTCACTTTACGTAATGGTGCAAAGGGCACTGCATTGGTTTCTAATCGCAGCGTATCTTGATCATTTTTGTTACATAAGGATAAGTTGATCAGCCTATTATTAACCAGAGACTATAAAATATTAAAGTGTAAACATATTTTTAAAAATAAATATTTTATGTCGATCATGTCAAAAAATTGAGAGAGCAGCTTTTCCTTCATTGATTTGTAATCTTACCACCGGTAAGAGGGGCGAAAGGTGTAATTTTCTTAAAATTTCAAAAAATATCCAATAACTGGAAAACAATGAGGCTTTTACCCAACTCAATTTTTGATTTTCTAAACCATCATGATATCTCCTATCCGCAGGTTATCCATTTATTATGCCCTCTCCTGTATATGGTATTTTAAACGTTATTCCCAAATTGCAAAAATACCCATTACGACTTTATTTCCGAAATGACGCTTGTTATATTAGTTATCGATGTTTAATGAGTTGTTGGTTTTTTTTCATAGACCATTGACCAGTGAATGGCATCAAATCACAGACTCATGGAGTCCAATTAACAGGACTATTACTGGAAGTAATGTTGTTGCCAAACTTGTGACGGAGTATATTCATGGTTTAGAAGTTTGGAGAACAAACACTGATTTTAAAAGTAAAGTTCTACAATTTGATAGCGTTGTTTGAGTGTGAGGTGTGCAATTTATTACAGAGCACAAATGTAAAAAAAGAACAGTAATACTTGTTAATGGATTAAAATACATCTGTTATTTCCCTAGAAATACACACATATTTCATTATTTAAAAAGCGTTTCCCTATTATTTATCATCTACTTTAAAAGATGTTCTAATGTCTGAAATTCAAAAAATATTTGAGTTCTCAAATTCGTTCGTGAAAATTCCTGAAAACTGTTGGCTCGTCACTTTAATCATACTTCTAAAAGGATCGCTCAAAAATAAATACATATATTTATGTCATATATTTTTCTACTGAAAAAGAAAAGTAGTTCGTGCGCCTGAAAATTTACTTCATAATGATAAACGTGTTTACCAATTACTTTACACTCTGTATAACATTCAATATTCTGCTTATGTTCATACATCTACAATTGTGGCTAAAAGTGTAGGCACTTTTTTATTTTATTAAATTCCCGAACGAACTATTTTTCTTCGTACATATTAGTTTGGGTAGTTGTATTTTATTTTTGGAGTTATTTAGTGTACGTAGTAGTTTTTACTGAAAAATAATACATGTATATGTACAAAATTTATCACATTTTATTAGAAATTAAACAAATTTTTGTAAAAATTGTTAAAAGTATAAAAAAACTCATTTCTAGAGATAGTCATTGATGCAATTTCATTATAAATCACCATTTTGATGAAAATCACGTAATTCAATAAGTATATATTTTTTGTCATGAAATCAAGTAACAGTTAATACCGTTAGTGTTTTTCTCAATTTAAATACTTATACTCACAACAATTTGTTTTTTTGATATCAGAACGCGTAATAATCTAAAACAAAGAAAAATTCTGAAAATTTCATTAAAAAAATATTTTTATTTTTCAGTCACCTTTTTTTTACTACTGTCTAGTTCCTTATCCTTAAGTATTACGGTGTTTTACCAAGCTACAAAAATAATGTTTCTGATGCTAATGAAGGAGTAAATGTAAAACGAAACGAATTTGAAATATGATGGGGTATTTTTCCTGATTCACTTTCGTAAAAGAGAAAAAAAGAATTTCATAGATCGTCCCTTGCGTTTTTCACTCGGGTGAATTTACAAACGACATTCATTTTGTTTGAAGAAATCCAGCAAAGGGACGAAAGTTAAATTGCTCAAATGAAAGAAATGAATTCCTAATTAGCGTTTAGTATCCCTTATGTGCGTTCATTAAACAACATTTAGTACCGGTCTGGGGCTTGAAGGGATGAAAAGTATTTTTTTATAGTCATTATATTCACAAATTTACATATTCACCGCTGAATACGGAGGTTCAGTGCTTTTTTTTTTTATTTGTCAATAGACTGTCGAAGAAATTTTCTATTTGAATTGCTTTTATGCATCATATTATCAGTTGATTTTTTAAAATTTCGTAATATTAAAATTACTCCATGTGTGACGTCGCAACTTCTCTTCAGTGAGTTCTGCTGATTAGTAAACTGGCTTCATGCAAACCAGAAATCTATCACAAAACTCTATCATTAGCTGATTCGGAAGAACCGTCGTGCTGTCGATCAAAGCGGTTCGTTGTTATTTTAAAAAAATGTTTTCATTAGAAAATTTGCCGTACAATTCAATGCCCTAATTCGTATGGCGCCTATAAAAACATTTTTTAAACCAAATTTCCTGTAGCACTGAATTCCTTATTTAAAATAAGAAATTAAAACATTAACGATTCGAAGAAAAATAAATATAAACGTTTAAAGAATATACGAAAGATTTGAAGTAGGATTTTTTTAATACTTGTGTAATGACACGATGTTGTGTGCTATAATGTAAGTTAAAATGTATTTTATTTTATTTTATCACAATAAACATTGGTTACTAAATGTTAGTTCTATTAGCCTTGTACAGCTTTAAAACACATAAGTAAATCAAATCAAATGTAAGCTACGTACTCGCATATTAGTTTAATATTGTAAGCTATCGTAAGCCATACGGCTTATAAGCCTTGTGTTTATACATACGAGTATAAGCATAATATGAGCTTTTTGATCAGAAATTAATATTAAACTTGCACAACGTGGATCAAAAAATGTTACGAGATCTTGTACAATTTCTTGTAAAATAATTATTGAGCCAAACCTTTGGCTATTTTATTTGCTTTTAGACACGGGACAGTTTCTGGGATTTAAAAAGCATACCCAGTACTTAAATGTTTTCGGCACAATGACAGATAACGAGCAGTTTCACAATTTACAATTTAAAAAACGAGCTATTGGTACGACGCGACTGCCGACAACTAAGAATATATTATTCTGCCATCAACAATCAACATAAGGTTTCTAAAATAACGTGGGAGGAAACTTAGTAAAAAATCAGTATTTCCCATAAAAAAGTGCAGTGAAACAAAAGCGAAGATGAATAAAGTAACACAAGCAATAACAAACACCCGTTGACATTTGAAGTTGACAGTTAACAGTATTACAGGCGTTAAAACTTTTGTTAAAAACTAAAATGTGTTCTAATTTTTTTGAATTTTAAAACGTATTTCCCTTAATTTGTGTATTACACGGAACAGTATTCATTGAATCAAATCTTGAACAAGTTCTTGTACCACGAACCACGACTCACGTAATACGAGCTTTTTACTAACTTTCTAGTATTTTTTATTTATGTTCTCTTTATGTGTTTTGTGTAGTTGTTATTGTTTGAAGACATTATGGCTCATTTTAATTTACAAAAGTGATGATAGATTTTTCAGTAGCTGTGTTTTTTTCTTATATATTTTAAACTATTTAATCCAAAAATATATTTATTGGAGTTGAGAAAGTTAAACAACTTAAATTTCTGAAGATATGAGCACAAGATTTAGACTCATATAATTATGAATCTAATCTCCTGATCGCTATTCTGGGACTTGTATTTTCAATACAGAAGAGTATTTAAATGAAAAATTATTTTTATTTTAACGATCCCAATAAATCTTACTGTTTAAGTCTGAATAAACGAAGGCATTATTAATGGGAAATAATATTTCTTTAGAAAAAACCCAGCGCAGGCGCCTTTTTAACAGAAAATACTTCTTCACATAATCTTTACTTTGTCACTTGACACTGATTTATTGTTATCGTTATAATTATTTTCAAATTAAACTAAGTTTGGCAACATTGGGTTGCTTATAACGAATAAGGGGGCCATTTTTTAAACAATGTTGCAGAAAATTTCATGCTCATAATACAACATAAACTCTTGAATTAATACAATAACAAAATTGATGTTACCTTTTCTTGTAAACGTAAATTTATATACTATGTACATCTCGAAATTTAAGAATCACCATATACTATAATGTTTACCCATTTTGTTAATTCAATTAAAATTAAACATTAAACCTTTTTTTTTAAAATCCATGACTATGAAGTTATTGAAATAGTCCCAGAAACAAAGAAACAAAATGTAAGACTGTACTAAAAAAAGAAGTTTTCTGGTTTTTTATTATTTTTATTTGTTTATACTAAGCCAAAATTTGAAAAAAATATTTTTATATTTAAATTTATTTCAACAGAGGAGGAAAACATTTTTGACAAGGAAATATGGAAGTCTAGGCATTTACAGGGCTTATGACCTGTCATTGGCTGGTTTAAGTGGCCACTTTACACACTGTGTAACATAAACCATGTTTGAACATCCACATTTCTTCAATTCTTCCATCTGTTGACTTTTGTGAAGTAAAAGAGCTGAAACCTTTATCACGTGGGTGAGATTCATCTGGCTGAACCAAATCACCTACTAGGCAACGCCTGAAAACAATTTTTATACTTCTTCTTATACCAGGTAGTTAATTCAACAATGTTTGAGTATGTCCAAATGGAATGCGGAATGGTGAATGTTGCACAGTGTGTAAAGTGGCCACTTAAACAAGCCAATGACATGTCATTAGCCCTGTAAATGCCTACACTTCTATATACCCTTCTCAAAAATATTTTCCCTCTCTGTTGAAATAAATTTAAAAATAATTAACTCCCTAGGGAGGAAATCCTGCCAGTCTGCAAGCATTTGGACATATTCAAACATTGTTGAATATTTTTATGTATCATATTATCATCGTAATGTGTTTTTTATGTTATGTAATCTTGAAATTATTCCGCCCGTTACGTCACGAGTTGTCGTCGGTAAGTTTTGCTGCCATTTAAAAGTAAAGCTCCGTAGCTGTCAAAATACACTAAACGTTTAAAAAAATGTCTACCCGAAACCGGAAATCTATCACAACGCTATAATTGATTGGTTATTGTTCACCAGAACTTGTGACGGCTCAAAATAGTTCATTTTAATTATTTTTTTCATACATTTACCAGAAAATTCACCTTAAAATAAAGTATCACTGATAGGAAACTGGATGCAATTAATCAAGTTAAAGCTTTACTCTAATTCATATTCTCAAAGGTGGGGCTCAGCGCTCTAAAAGCTCTTGACGTCACTGCGACCTATGAAGATCTATTGTGACGGATCCCCGTGAATAGTTCTCGCCCTCCTAGCCCAGGTCTTTAAAGAGCCTGGCTATTGGTTACAAGGCGAGAGATCTTATTTTGCTGAATCTCCCCCTCCAAGCCCAGACCCGTAAAGTATCCGCAAAGATAGGGGGCAAGCTCTTTTATCCTCAGGTTTAACCAGTAGTCCCCCGAGGGTAAAGTTTCTTTTATGATGTAAAGCATCACATTTAAATATAATGTGAATGAGTTAAAAAAAAAAAAAACAAACGCCCCATAAAACTTAACCCAATAATTAAAGATGAGCAAATTAAACAAAGAGAAAATGTAAAGTACTTGGGTTTGGAAGTGGATGAAAAATTAGCGTAGACAAAAAATATCAAAGCAGTTATAAAGAAACAAGGTCCAATTATTGGAATAATGAGAAGAACAGAAGTCTTTGATAAAAGTATAAAATTAATGATATACAATGCTTTTATACTTCCACACTTTGTATATGGATTGATAGTATGGTCACAATGTAGTAAACAGATGCAAGAATCAATACAAAGAACAATGAATAAAGCACTTAAAGTAACATTTAATTTTGATAAATATACTAGAACTACAGATTTACATAGAATAATAAAAATGTTCTATCTAGAGGAATTAATCTACACAGAAAAAATAAAAATGATATTTAATATATTTTAAATAGAATAAAATAAAGACAAATATTAAATTTGATTTTAACTACAACATATGTATGTACATACATACATACAAGAGCATCAAATAATTTAACTTGCGAACAACCAAGCACCAACAGAAACAAAAACAGATTTTTGTATACAGCAATAAGTTTTTACAATTCACTTTCTAATGATCTAAAAAATATACAAAACATATACGTACTTAAAAAACACCTAAATAAAACAGTTCTTACAGCCCGTGTGACAAGTGATATGTGATGTTATTTTATCGACTTTTTATTTAAACTATTGTGTTATTATTTATTTATTTATTTATAATATATATACGGCCTAAAGCTAGGGTTTCCTTGGACAGCGGTGCCCGTATTTTAACAGCCGTAGTGAACGGGATGCGGTGGATAACCGTCGTAACGGTGACTAGAGAGTGGTTTCCTAAGAAAACGGTGTTATCAACACCATTTAACACCGTTTCCCTAGAAAACCACTCTCTAGTCGACGTTACGACGGCTATCCACCGCATCACCGTTCACTACGGCCGTTAAGATACGGGCACCGCTGTCCTAGGAAACCCTAGCTTAAGCCAATTACAACAGTTACATGAAGAAACATAAATGTAAGAAACTGAACAAAAAGAACATAAAACTATTTAGCAAAGACAAACAAGGGCAAAACAATAATAGTATACAATACATTAAAAAAAACGAAAGATCAAAAACTTTGAGCTAAACCATGCCAATCCAACTTCATCCCACACTGTTTAGTCGCGAAGAGATCTACGAAAAGCCGGAAGATCTATCCCAAAAAATTCCAAGTCGTGTGATAAATTGAGTAATCTACCCATTCTGGACATTGGGGCATAAAAACCAAAGTTGCTCTTAGAAGATTTTATAAATAGCAGATTTTGACTTCTGGTGACACGGTTGGGAACATGATAAGAAATTGATTGCAACAGAGATGGGACATCACTTAAAGCATTAAGTATTTTGAAAATGCATATAAGGTCCATCTCAGTTCTACCTCTCTCCAATGAAGACGGATTAAGAGATTTCTCTTTTTCAAAATAAGAATAATTACCCCTTTGTAATCCGAGCAACCATGTCACTTTTCATATATAATATCCCCTCATACCAGCACTTTTGCTGATTGGGAATATTTCGTCCAAATAAAATATTTTTTTTTTTTTTTAAGAAAAAGAAATATTTGCGTTCTTATGATTTACCCAAATATTTAATTTTGAAGGCCATTTTCAACGAGTTGTAAATAACTCACTATTAGAAAATGGAATCAAGTTGGGGTAGAGTGGGATTCGAACCACGGACCTTTGGTCTGTGAGTCCGAGACACTAGCCACGGGACCACAACCCGATTAAATTAAAAATATGTAATGTAATGTAATGTGTAAAGTTTAAAAACTTTGTATTTTGTCGTAAATAAATAGATCTAAATCTAAGTGTCTCCACATCTACAATGCAGAACCTACATCTAGAAGTTTCGGAAAGATAGAAAGCAAGACGTTTGTTTAACCTGCAGTACCCTGTAAGGGCTTTAGTGATAACCCGCATTTGATTACGGCTTAACTTTAATAGGTTGAAAGCAAACCATTGTGAGTTCTGATGGATTTTTTAAAGCTGGCGCGTTCGCAATACTTACAAAACGAATTGTGTGTATCTGTAAATAAGCTCATGGTACGACATCGCACGGCATACGCATTATAAAAATAATCTCTGTCTCTCTCGCGCTCAGACGCGCTTGTGAGCGTGACATAGACAACTATTGCTTGTTAGTTGCTAATGATATGGTAATAAAATATGCACAGAATGCTTCTGCGTTTGTTTGAATTTCTATGCGATTCTTAAAGTAAAAAGTATAATAATATGCATTTGTACTAAGCCATGGATTAAAAACGTTGGTCTTTAAATATATATTTACATTTAATTGAATCATGTATAGACCGATTATCTAGTGCTGGGGCTTTCTCTCTCTTTTGGATTAGAGCGAAAAAAACAATCACTTCAGAAAATGTCATATATTTATTTATTTTTAAACAAGCAGGTTTTTTTATATAATGTTTTGTGTTTAGTATAACAAAACAGTGTAATTAAAATGCACAGTACAAATTATATTAGAGAAAATGTGTAAACACACTTATTGATCAACAATAAATAAAGCACATTTGGTTAAACTTTGATATAACCTTTTTTAAATGAACATCCAGTAGATTTTAAATGCGTTTGTATGAGTTTTGCGAACGTGCTTGTTTTAGTTTAACAATCAGTACCTTTTTATCAGGGTTTTCAAGTAAAAGCCATGCTTATAAATCAATTATAAAGTTACCCCTAGACATAGTGATAAAATAAGGATGGTATTCCAATAATTATTCTACCACTATGCCAAGACGTAACTTTACACCTGATTTATAAGTAAAGCCCTTTAGTGTGAAGAAAATGTAGATTATTTTTTCATTACTCGAGTAACGGTTATGACAGAGTAATTTCGCCTATCCTTGGGGCTGGGTATAAGCGAGATTGACGTTTATTTTTCAATCTTATCTCCTTTACTATCCGCGTTCAATGATGCAGAGTCACTAAATTCTTTGAGTATTTTTTTACGCGATCGTAAATATTTGACAAAGGGAAGCTGATCACGCTTATAATGGGCTCCTATTATATTTAGATATTTTTTCTTCTTAAAATGCCTTCAATATTAATTTTGGCCTTCGACTTTAAAAATATAACAAGAAAAAAAATATATATGTATTATTAAATCGTGAAACTAAATTGTGGTTCAGTCTCTTCAGTGGTAGTATCAGAGATCCGAGGTATGAACTTCCCTCTACAACCATATTTACAGAACTTATTTACTAGTTAAACATGGCCACAAAACCGAAATCTTTGAATAAATCATGCGAACGCGAACATTTATTTTTTCTTTAAAACAAAAATATGCCAAAATATAGAACCGAATAATTTGAATTTTCATAGTCAAGTACCTATCAGAATCAAATCGTCAAAATAAGCCATTATGGACAGCTGCTAATTATATTTGTCTTGCGATAATAATGTTTTATGGTAAATATGTTTATGCGAAAATAAATAAAATAATAGTTACCTTCCATATATGAGGGTACTACTTGCCAACCCGGCAAAATCCATCTTTCTTTTTTTTGAGCAAATCACAAAAAACTTATAGAATACTTAACTTCAACTTTTTTAAAGCCTTAATTTTTTTATTATAATCAGTAAATATTTTATACGTAAGCAGTGATGACATAAGCATGATTGTGTCAAGAAACAGTAGTGAAATAATAAATTTAATTTTATACATTACCAACTTAGCAATACTCAAGTAGAGGTTGCCATGTTTGCAACAAAGCCGATAATTTAAAAGTCAACTCTTACAAATAAAGCTGTATTTTAAACTGACAATGTAAAAATTATTGTAAAAAAATGTTTTCTGAATAAGTTTCAATTAATATCTCACTTTTTTTAAATTTTGCATTTTGCCAAGTTTGCAAGTAGTACCCTCATATATAAAAATGGATCACGAAAACGGTTTGACAGATTTACGTGCGGTTTTCTTTTTTTGCAACATATCGCTGAACGTTATTAATCTTATTTTAGTGCATGTTTGGATATGGTGGTGTTGGCATCCGCTTTTTAACTCTGCATGTAATTTATGTATTTTTTCGTAAATACCATGTTTACTATGATGACGGTGATTGTGTATTTCAGTGTTTGCATGTAAGTATGGTGAGTGTCCTGGCGAAGAGACGGGTACGTCTCGAAACCGGTAGACATAAAAAGTCATTAAGTGGTTAGATACTTATATTTACTAGCGTTTGTTGGTTTTATACAAATATTTAATAAATAAAAAATACTGTTTTCAAATAAAATATTCAAAAAATACTTAAAAAGGTTTTTTTGTATAAGGTTGTAAGTAATTTTTTTTTATCCTGATTTGGTCAAATGTATCTATTTCAATGTGCCTAATAGGCCAATGAGCTATCAAATTTATTTTAGAAATATTAAATTCGCATATAAATTCTCTGTTTCCTAGAATCCACTCTCTCGGGAACAAACACACTCATGAAAGTATATATATATTTGCTATAACTTTATCAAACGTTATGAACCAATTATTCTATAAAGTTTATTAAAATGTCTATTGAGTTTCTAGTATTTTTAATGGTTTTTATATATTTTTTTATTTGTTAATTGTTTTTAACCTCTTTATACGTAAAAGCCCTCTGGGCGTTGGCAAATAAATACAAAAAAGGATTATGTAAAATAAAATAAAGCATGTTGATACTTTTTATATATTTTTTTACATTCAAATCAGAATATTTTTGCACCAAAGTGACTTGAGCGAATTGAGAAAAAACAAATTTATTTCTCTTTGACCCTTTAGATCTCAGTTGATAGTAGTCGTGTGTAGTGAGCGATAAACCTTTCCGTCACATGCACTCTCCTCTCAGTAACACGTCAAAGGATATAAAGGGTTGGCTAAAAGGCAGTCAATGTAAAGCCAACCACCGCCCCGAGTAAAGCCATTAGATCAAAATACATGGTTAAAAAATAGTTAATTTCTTTTGAAAGTGAACCTTCATGGGGCTATTTTAACAAAAACGATCAGGAAAACGCAACATTTTTCAACGGAAATGAAGAATATTTTTTTTAGAAGTGAAGATGAAAGTCTAAGAATTTTCAGGGTTTGTAACCTGTTATTGGCTGGTTTAAATGCCTACTTTATATGTATATCGTGTAATATTCACCAATTTCGCGATGTTTAAACATCGATATTTCTTCATTTACTCCATTTGTTAATTTTTCATGCAGTTAGAGAACTGAAACTTACATTAATATACTCGTAGGTGAGATTGATATGATCAAATTGTTTCACCCTTAAAGATTTCCGTTCATCAAATAAGAGAAAAAATGAAATAATAATGTACAGAATTGAGAATCCTACACTGTTTGTAAAGTGAACAAAATATCGGCATCTTAAGTAAATTCAACTAATTTGCTTTATAACTTTTCCTAAATAATAGTTTAATTCCCCTTAATAAAGTATTTAGTTTACTCATAAGCATTTAAGTAATTAAAGGTGAAAAATTCTAAAGGCTATAAATTAATTTGTACAAAATTTCTTAATATTATTCATAATTTACTAAATTTTTATTTATTTTATTTAGGCATCTCTATAATAATACATGTATGTGTATGTATGCATATGCGTGTGTATGTATGTGTATATAAATATATATAAATTTCACAAATCACAACAGAAATGTAGAACTCTTTAGAGCTGGTAATATAGAAATCTAGGCATCCAAAGGGCTTATGACCTGTCATTGGCTGGTTTAAGTGACCATTTTACACACTGTGTAACATTCACCATTCTGCATATATTTAAACATCTATATTCCTTTGATTCTTCCATCTGTTAACGTTTGTGAAGTTTGTGAAAATATTGTTGATAAATCCACCTGGTGCAAGAAGAAGTATAAAAATTGAAAAATATTTTCAGGCGTTGCCTAGAATGAAGGTGAAATAATTTAGTCTTATGAATCTCACCGGCAACAATAAAGGTTTCAGCCTTTTAACTTCTCAAACGTCAACAGATGGAAGAATCGAAGGAATTCAGATGTTCAAATACAGGCAAAATGGTTAATGTTACACGGTGTGTAAAGTGGCTACTTCAACGAACAAATGACAGGTCCTAAGCCCTGTGGATGCCTAGACTTGTATTTTACCTTATCTAATGAGTTTTTGATCTCTGTTGTGATATGTTAATGTTAATAGCTCCCTAGGGGGTTAAATCCAGTCCTTGTCTATAAAAATTTGGCCTAACATTGTTGATATATATTTAATATCTTTATGTGTACCCATATAACTATCTCCTTATTTTAACTTGTTATTGTTTCTTTTAGGCTTTGTGTTATTATTACTTTTAACTTAATTTATATACTTATGTTATACTTCTGCACTTGAATGTTTTGCTGATAATTGTAAAAGCACATAGGGCGTATAAATTAATAAATAAAAGATTATAAAGTTTATATTCTAGCACTAACTTTGTGATTTTTCATTATAATAAATTAAATAAAACAACTTTGTTTTTCACCAACTTTGTCACCAACAAGCTACAAAAAGTGGCTTGGTGGGAGTAAAAATATAACAAGTTATTTATTTTTTTTAAATTGCAAAAATATATAATTATGCTTTTAAATAAATAAATAAAATTTTACATATTTGTGGGATAAAGAGTGCTTAAAAATAAAAATATTTAAAAAATCGAGTACGAAATATTAATATACTCGTACTGTACACATTATAACCACTATGCTTAAAAAAAAAATTCCACCGACTGGTTTTAAAGCAAACAAGCTTCTTCAACAAGGTTTACGTAACTAATGATTTAATTCATTTTTATTTTTATCATGTTGATAAGAAAAAAATAATTAATAACCAATTAAAAAATATTTTTTTTAGTCTTCTCCTGTCTAGCTTCGAAAATATTGATATAAAATTACCACCCTTGTAAGCAAAAAATACTTGATTTATTGGGTCCACGTGTAGTATTTAGTTAACATGACAAAATTAAAATAGGAATTAAATCATTAGTTGCGTACGCCTTGACGAAGAAGCTTGTTTACTTTGAAACCGGTCGGTGGAAAAATTAAAAAAAAAGTTCTTTTATTTATTTTTTTAAATAAAAAATAATGAAATAATAGCTTTTGAAACAATTGAACCAAACGACGTCACGTGTAAAGCTAATATGTTTTCTTACGACTTATTCACTAATTATGACAACAACAAAATATTTGATCCACTTGCTTACGAGAGTTGTTATCTTTATAATGATCGTTAACTGTATCAAATATATACAAAACGAATTCCGTTGCGTAATCCTTTTTTATGTTTCATTTTCCCTTAACAGATATTGACGAAATTGCCCCCTTTAAAGTGTCCCACCCTTCACGACAACACAAAGAGAGCCAATTAAAAATTTGAATTGCAAATTATCCGACGCGCTGTACCGAGAGGTGAGGACCAGTACTTGCCGAGAGGACTAACTAGAGGAAGTATTTTCCCCTCCCTACCGCAGCCATTTTGTTACGGATTATCGTTTTGTTACTGGCAACATTATTCTAATGTCAAAAAAGAGCGGTAAAATTTTATATGGAAAATGTTTATCTAAACGAACGCTTTTCTAAGATGAATGTTTATTTTATGTACCTTTGTAGTTGTGAACCTGTGCTTATTTAACAAGATAAAGTACGTAAAATAAAGAAATAATGTTCTGTTTCTGTTTCTTTTATGTTACAGCTTGCCCAACACATACCGCCCACCGCATTTGAGGATATAAGTCTCCTTGGCGGTGCCCACATACACGCAAAACTTGCTCGTTGTCAAACGAGAAAAGCAGCCCGAAGTAGCTCTCTGTAATCTGGTAGCCTTAGCATCTTTGTGCTGAAAGAAAGTAATCCAGAAATTCATAATATGTACTTCATTCAAGTGAATTCAAGTGAATTCTTCACTGACCGTGATTAAATTGATTGGACATGATAATAAATTGATCAATTCGCCGAAATGATTACAATTTTTTTTGAAAGCCTTGAAATTCTTTTTGTAAGCCACCAGATCTATACATCCGACAGGATCTATAACAAGGCCACAGATAATAGCAAAAAGTAAGAGTAGTAGTTTTTTGTTACAAGTAAAACCATATTTATCATTTTATAATAACATTTTTTTTTATATTATAAAACTCTTTGAAGCCGATATTGTAGAAGTTAGCTCCACCCAAGCCTATTTTATGCCAGTTACTATTGGGATAACATCTTTAAAAGCAGGTTGTTTCTGTGTAACAAATACAGTTTTGTTCTTATAATTTTAATCGTATCGGTAAAAATTTCCATTGGATCCAGTCGGAGTTGTCCGATCCTCGGCATACAAAAGCATCTCTATTTACAGAAGCAGCTAATTGGATTCTAGCTGAGAGCTATATTTACCCTATACCTGGTATTGCTCGGGAAGCGTACTTATAAATCCTTTACAATTCGTTTATATGAAAACCGATAAAGCTAAGAGTTTGCCCGGGAAAGTCAAATAATTCCCAGGTAAAAACAACGCGTGTAAATAGATTTTTCTGCTTATTCTGTAAATATTAACTCGACACAATTCATCAATTTATTCTAGATACTTCCCGAAGAAAGATTGCTTAAGAATATTCAGAATTCCTGTATTTTGAAGAAAAAAATATTTGCGTACCTTCTTGTGAAATATTTAATTATTTATAAATCAATATCAATAGTCCAGCTTTTCTTAAATGAGTTTTCTGAAGTTTTCTTTTCATTAAGCAAATACAAATCCTTAAAAGCCCACAGCCAAAATACTCTCTCTTTCCCAACACTTCTTAGATAAAGATAATCAGAAAAAAATCCACTCGTGAAATACACACAAAACAAAAATAGCAAGGTCAATAAATAATATTGCAACTCTTATTTTTTTTTAAATTAAAAAAATATACATTTTTTTTCGATAAATCCAAAAAGAAAATACGCAGGTTATTATGGATGCAATATATATTTTTTATGCAATTCGCAGATCTCGTTCTTCTTCAGCCTTGTTCTCTACGCTGCTGGATACAGACTTTTTCCAAACGCCGCTTCCGCTTGATTTTAATATATATATTTAAATCCTAAAAATAAACAAATATTTATAAAAAGCATTTCCATTCCTACAATATTTAGAGTTTGTCCATATGTTTGTAGGCGAAAGACTGTATTTCACCCCATAGAAAGTTATTAAGGTTAACAAAGTCTAGAATCAACAGATGGAAGAATTGAAGAAATATGGATGTTCAAACGTAGGCGAAATGGTGAATGTTACACTGTGTGTAAAATGGCCACTGTAACCAGCCAATGACATGTCATAAGCCCTGTAAATGCCTAGATTTCCATATTAGCTTATCCGAAATGCTCTCTATCCCTGTTGTAACTTCCGTTTCTTTCTATCCCCAGCTTTTTCCATCCATGATATTCAGGCAAACGAGGCGATGTCATCGGCCCGTCTTTTTTGTGGCCTTCCAATACCTCTTTTGTTTGCCCCTGGTCTACACTTTATTTTTTTGGGAGTCCGCCTATCATCATTTTCTCTCACCAAGTGTCCTGCCTACTTCCATTTTAATTTTGCTGTAAGATTATTTACAATTCCGATTCAGCGCCTAATTTCTTTTTGTCAGATACCGCATATTTTGGTGGATGAGCCCAGTGACGGATAATTTGATAGACATAATTAAAGCGCGTGGAATTCCAATTTGTGGATAGTTTGCTTCCGTACATTCATTCTCAAACGGATTTCATCATGGTCAGAAGTGATTCTTGGCAGAAATATACTGCTTTAATAACAAAGTTTTCTTATGCGCGGTAAAAGCTAGAAATTTAAATTGTACTGCAAAGTTTCTTATAAATGTGATGGTGGTAAATTGGTTCAGCCGGATAAATCTCACCCATATGGTAAAGGTTTCAGCTCTTTTACTTTACAAAAGTCAACATAGAGGGGAGATACTTAAGCCCACCATCCACCCGCAGCTGTTATAGAGAGTCCTGGGGGACTCTCTGTCAGCTGCGCAGAGAGGAAAGTTATTATAAATATTCCTAAGGAATACAAACTCTATGCAGATTAAGGAGGGGGGAGGAGGATGTATGGACAGAGGCCAAAACGTAGTCCCCTCCCCTCAGGATCCCCTCAATGCCTGTTTTTTTATTCAAAAATATGTATTAACACACAGTTTTCACAAATAAACGTATGCAAATATACAAAAACTATAGTAATACAACAAACATAATGACGGCCTCCGTGGTGTAGTGGTCAAGACGCTTGATTCACGCACGAAAGGTTCCGGGTTCGATTCCCGGTGAGGCAGAGTATCCGAATACCACCCCCGTAAAAAGTGGAAGAATTGAGGAATTGTGGATATTTATGTTACGTAGTGCGTAAAGTGGCCTCTTAAACCAGCCAAGACAGGTCATAAGCCCTGTAAATGCCTAGCCTTCCATATTCCCCTCTCAAAATGTTTTCGCTCTATATTGCAACAGATTTAAATCTAATAAAACGATGTTTATCTCTACTTTTTCCTTCCATCATCATTCTCTTTCTACATTATGTATAGAGCACCGCATTGGTATAACATCCGCAGCCTATTTATATAATTTTTGTTTAGTAAAAGTAAGATGATTAGGTGCCAGGTAAATGACATAAAGGTTCTTTCAAATTACCGGTCTTTCCTCACTGGGATGGACTGCTGTGACACCGGATAGCAGGCCTCAGATAACAACTGAAAAAAGCCCTAACCATCATAATCAGCTAATTGGTGGAACGTCGCTGGATATCGAGTCTGTGGCGGCATTGGAGCAGGGCGCTTGACTGCCATTTTATTAATATTGTTCTCTCATTTTAAGTTCTATTATCTTTAAATTATTTTCTGGTTTTCTTTTTAATGTTTTATTTGTACAACATTGTATATATCTGATGATGTAATAACTTATATTTACAAATAAGTTATTATTTTAAAAATACTTGGTACACTTCCACTTATTTATTTTGACCAATTAGCGCTTTCACCCTCTAATGCGCATCTTCAGACTGATGAATATTATACAGTGTAAGGATAATTGATATAAAACTAAATATTATCTTGAGTGTAGGTACATTTAAAAATAAGTCGAAAAAGATACAATACGCAATATTTCAATGGAACAGAGTGATACAAATTATTGAAACACGTGTTGGCGGTGTACTTTAAGCGAATATTCTTTTATATGAAAAATATTTATCGTTTTATTACAATGTACAGGGTTCAACTAGAGGGGGCTAATAAGGGTGAGTTTTTTGATTCTATCTGCTGATTTATTAAAATTCTATCGCTATTATTTTTTATCCTATTTATTTCTAAAACTTCCGATCTATCTAACTCTTGACCTTTAGGTCCTACATGTAAATTTTTTATGTTTTTTGATTTGTCAAAATTACGTTTTTATTCATTTAAATGTGATGCATAGTTTGATTTGTCGTTATTTAATCTATGTGAAGCTAAATGTTGTTTCAGTCTATATTTAATTGCTTGAATTGTCAATAAATAATTTAAATAAAAAAATTGAATATATATGTTTAATTTTTATGTGAAATGTGCAATTTTGTGTGTCATTTTTCTGATTTTTTTACGCTTTGATTTAATTATTCTGGCAAGATAAAATAATTTTTAATAATAAAAATAATTGAGTCTAGCATTTCTATTTATTTAATTATCATAAATTGTATTTTTATACATTTAAATGGATTATAATCTTTGTATATGTAAAAGCTTTTTAGGCGTTGATAAATAAAATAATTCTTTAAAAGTAAAAAAATAAATTACTTAATTTATTTCCGCAATACCAAATACATTTTCTTTTTCGTAATAATAATGATGTATTTCCGGTCGGGTACGACATTTTTAATAATCTTTATTCGATATCTGTTCGTGAATAAAATTACAATACAACATGATTTTATCCGCTTCTAATGGATATTCGATAATTTAAACCATTTCCCAGAATTTTATCAAGCGGATACATAAGTGTGGTATTGTTTTTGGAAATGAACTGAATCCAAATGTTTCAATCTTCAAATTGAGTTCGGTCTGCCAACAATTTATTGTTTTGGTTTGGGCAAATAAATTTCTTAAACCATTTGGTCCCAACTTAAAAAAAAACGCATTTTCAAAAAGGGAACACGCCTAGTGCTTGGCCATATTGGCGAGCGTTTTGCGGCGCGGCGTGGGCGCGGTGAACCCGATCATATGGCAAGAAGTTTTTTTTTTTTTTTAAAGGGTAACCCGCTAAACCTCTATTTTTAGGCTTGTCAGCAGGTGGGAAAGAGGGCATATGGAAGGAGGTAATGAAAAATACACCACAACACCCAGACCAATTGAGAAAAAAATCTTTCTTGGATTTTTTTTTGCAACTGGCGGGAATCGAACCCGCGACGCCAGTTTCACAGATAGCCGTCTAACCAACTGCGCCACAGCGCCTGTATAGTATTCATAGTGACAGCGCGGGCGCAGCAAGGCGCCGTGTACCGCACTTGCACTATACCGGAATTTCTTTCTAACCCCAATAACCTTTTATTAAATTTAAAAACAATTATTTTCCCTTCTCTCAAATGTTCGCTAAGTCTTTTGCAATTTGTTATTAGTTATTATTTTGCTCAGTACTATGTTTGAAAATAAGAACAATGGCAAAAATGTTCATAATCAATAAAAAAAAAATCGCTTTGTCTATTAAATGTCAATTAACCTAAATTGTGGGATAAAATAAGTTATAAAATCATGAAATTCAGTACTACTAGTAAATAGATAAAGAAAACTATTTTCTTACACGCGGTAAAAATTAGAGCATTTATTTGTACGGCGAAGTTTCTCAAAAATGTATTGAAAACTTGATAAAAATAATCTATTATACTTTGAAATGTCACAGGATCACGTAAACATGTGTATATTTTTTTAATCATTTCAATATAATATTTTATTTATTTTTTACGTGTGGAATGATGCTAAGTGGCTATTTCAATGTATGCTTTTTTTCTTCTTTTTTTTGACATTGTATTTAGTAATGTATAGAAAACTATAATTGGCCTATAATTTTGGTTTATTTGTACACATATTTTTTTGTTGTAATGGCTGTTGTTTAATTTTAATAAATAAAATAAAATAAAAATAAAATAACTAGTAAAATATTATACCGATATTATGTTGTGACCACCAGCAACAGATTTCCGGTTTCCAGAAAACGAGGAAGACCGAGAAAAACATAGCACAATAGAGTCTATCAAATACTTAAAGATGGACATGTCAAAAGTAGGAGAAGTAAACTCTTCACTGATTACGATTAAATTGATTGGACATAATGAATTCGACGAAATGATGTAAAAAATAAATATTTGCGTTCGTATAATTTACATTTTTGGTGGCCATTTTCAACAAGTTGTAAATAATTCACTATTAGAAAATGGAAATCAAGTTAGGGTAGAGAAGGGTTTGAGTCTTGAACCTCTACTCTGTTAGTCTGCAACACTAGCCATGGGTCCCCAACCCAATTGAAAACTTTTTAACAAAACTTTTTAAAAACCTTAAAAAAATTTTTGGAAACCACCAGATCTTATTCGACTGAACCTGTAACAGGGACACGGATACTAGCGAGAAACTTCATTATCTATTTATAGAGAGGGTGAAAGAACAAGATCACAATATGAGTTTGGAAGATTGATCTGGGATTGATCACGAAGGGGAATCAACAATATTCAAAACAAATCATTTTTCAGTGATCAGGAATAACCCAGTTTAAGGAGACTGAAATATTTTTTCAACTCATAACTTATTCTTTTTAATTTCGGATCTACTCATCTACCAACAGTCCTACATGTATCATTAAGTAAATATTTTCTTTCTTCACCATTGCAAAGCTGAAGGGTCATTTTGATTACGTATTCCACAGCCCCACTGTGTTTTCAGATCCAATCAAATTATGATGTAACCAAGGATCAAATTCCTGTCCTTACTTAGAATATTAACAAACATCCACTGAGAAACAACCTTATAACTATGTAAATAACATAAGGTTCATAGTGACATGAAATAGACTTAAGTATCTTTTACACATAGAAAATACGATAATGTTCTGTCGCAGGATCCGGCCAAAGTTTACGTGTAAATAGCAATTCCTAAAACAGGACATTATTTATTAACATTTTTATTTGTTTGGGTAGTTTAAATGTTTGAAAAGGTTTTATTACATTTCTTATCAACCATTATAGGCATGGCTTGTGCGTGGGTATATTAAATCTAGAATATTTTAGGAAATATATGGGGTGAAAGTGAAAGAAAAACATGAAAAAAATGGAGAGTTACATTCAGGTTTTTTTTTTAAAAAAAGGAAAGATTTTTGTGTTAAATTAAAGAATAAGAAATCAGAAAAATTATAAAATTATAATGTATTATAAAAATTTAATAAATTACGAAAGCAAACAAAACTTTTATCTGGAAAATAAACCATTAACATTTATATATATGTGACCTAGTTTATACATACATTATTAGAAGAAAAAAATCTTAAATAAGAGTCATTGTTTCGAGACGTTGTCTCAGATGTAGACGGGCAGGCTATCCCGGGGAAAAATGTTTACCTTCACCACCGCGCGCGGCTGCATTGTCCTCGTATGAACGGGCACGGACATGACCTTATGACAATAGCGATTTGCTCGGCGTGTGGCAACTAGCCCCGCCCTATCCTGTATTTAAATAATCTTTGTTTATCCCTCGATATTAATTAACAAAGTCCCCTTCAAAGTAATCTCCATCGGATATTTTTTTACAATCCGGGAAACATTTCTAGAACGCACTTTTTAAAATAATGGCCTTCAGTTCCATCAGCGATTCAGTCTTTAACTCATCTGTTACCGCAAAACGTCGTCTTTTCATAATCCTCTTTATCCATGCAGGTGCAGATAACTTGCTAGGATGAACTTACCTTTCTCCTATGATCCGTCACAAATGGTGGAATCCCAATAATTCTGCAATAAAAATACTATCAAATTGTGCGCAAAAAGCTCTTGAAAGAGGTCGACGAACTGGCTGTAATCCTAGCAGTGTTTTTATTTTATGCACATTTTAGAATGGCAGATGGTAAATACAAAACTGCAATAGATGAAGCCAAAAGTCTAAGTTGGCGCCACCTAGTAAATCAACTTTCAAAATCTGATCCCTGAGGTGCTGTACACAAACTTATTCCAATAATAATTTGCAATGTAAGCTCATTACTGGCATTAAACATCCTTTGTCACCTTTTTACAATTGACGACGATGGGACCTAAAATTTCTAATTTCGTCTGATCAGTCAACAACTTTTGATTCCATTTTTCCACTGTCCACAATACTTTTTTTTTAAATGTTAAAATTGCTTTCTTGTTGCAACATTTTTTGAGGATAATTTAAACAATTTTCTTCGAACAAAAGATGAACAGACTTTTAACACCGGCGGCGTCCGCGGGGTCTTACGTGAGTTCCTGGCTAGATTTCTTTCTTGACCTTAAATATGATACCTTTAAGTTTTTTCGGTCATCTGCTTTTTAAAAAAATATTAAACATCCCGCCAACAGATTTTTTCGATGTTTTTCTTATTTCTCGCACATTTAATCCTTGCTGATAAAGAATAATAATCTTATGATGATCTATTAACGATAAACACAGAATTTTTTAATTCATAATAAATCAAAATAAGGGAAAAATTGTAGATTTATTAACATTTATTCACAATTTTGAAAAAAATATACGCACAAAATGTTCGAAATATTTACACGGCATAAAATAATCAACTGCTGACTACCACTTTCAATTTATAAACAAAATAAAAAAAATAATCGTTTTAAACGTCTTACCCTTTTCGGATAAAGGGAGTAACATAGACTTTCTTAGAATTAATATTCAGGAATTAATTCCTGGAATTTTGAGGACAAAGGTACTATTTAAAATATTTACTTTCACATTTATGCATTAAAAATAGTATAAAAGCTAGAAATTACAAGAAAAAATAATTATGTTCATTTGTGAACAGTTTTATTACAACATCCTACATAATATATATATATTTATATGTATTATATTTTTAATCGATGTTTAAGTTTAGGAACACTCCATTCTTCCTTTAAAAAAGCTATTGTAATTCCCATTCATTAAAAAGGAGACAGAGTAAACAAATCTGCTCAAAAATCGGTTATTAAAATATTTTTTTAAAAAAACCCTTCAGAAACCCCGGCGTCAAGTTGTTAGAGGGATTCGATATATTAGACATAAGGCAATTATATATATCTAAAATAATTATCTTTGTTAAAGCAAGTTATTCTACCAAATCTCAAAGGGAACGCTTCACACTACCAGAAGTCAAACTAAAGGATGGGTCATGGGGTCTACAACAAACTCTGAATTCAGGCAAAGAAATTTCAGGTTTCTGGACCCCAAAATATTCAACATGTTACCCGAACATTACAAAACCATGACTTGAATTCAATCAAATAAATTTGTAAAAAAATAGTTGCTGGATTAAGGCAGAGAAAAATCGGAAAACTTACATAAAATATTCTAAAATAATAAATGGTATAATTAAATATTGTATAACTCTATAATAAATTAACTCACTAGTAGTCATGTTATTGTTTATTTTTGCACAAAAATGTCTGCTTTAAAACAGGTTGTACTTAGTTAGGCAGACTAGACATAATCAAGAGAAATCTTCTACTTAAGTATGTATGTAGTAGATAACGAAATTGTATTTTTTTGTTAATAAACCAATTATTGTAATTATTTTTATTATTTTATTATTATTAATTCTCTATTTACCCTCATTGATCCGTTTGATTATCACAAATTAACATTTAAAATGCGCCTTTTAAAACATTTTCATTTTCTTATACTTAGTTTCTATAATAAAATATTATTTTATCTCTAATTCTTAATATTTTGTATATTTTTGACAATTGTGCAATAATATTTACACACATGTCGACCCTCATTACATTATAACACCCACTTACCCACTCTCTCACACACGTACACTAACACAAACACACTAGCATGTATTGTACGAGTATTTAATGTATTTCTGTGGATATCTGTTGTTGGTTTTATTTTCTAAGAATTTTATTTGTTTTATTTTTTTTTACACGTATTCCTCTTCATATCCCTAATAAATAAAATAAATATGATTGCGGAGCTCTGTTCGAAGACTTTTTCACACCACTGGCACTGCAACGCATGTGTTTTACTATACATCCAACAATCCAGCGCAATCTCTTAAATATAATTGGTGAGGAGGTGTGTGTCAGAATATATGAATTAATTAAGAAATATTTTACGAGTTTTAAACTATTTTATATTTAATATATTATATTACATCATAGTGTGGCGGGTCGACAACGACGGCACGAGCCGAACATTGCCGAACGCCGACGTAGAGCGTACGAACGGGCCAAACCGGCTAAGAGAAAACTACCGGATTCCGACCTCACCGCACGCGTCTTCGAGGCACAAAATTACCGCCAATTTAGATTTACCAACTTCATTTTATTTTGCCTAATATAGTTATTAGAATCCTTCTTTCAATGTGTTAGCTTCAGTAGTTTAGTTTCGTGAATAAATCTTTGTGTAAAACGTAAGTACCCTGTTTTACTTGCTCTCATTCTGTGCACCCACATAACTTTGTACATCACAAAATTAGGCCACCAACTAGGTGCCTACATAAAGGTGGTAACAACACGACTAAAAGTGGTATACCCCGACGTTTGAACACGAAAACACAACATTAAACAATCAATCACGGTGACCCCATTCAAATTACATAAAAATTGCGCAAAATTTCAGACAGAAATATCTTCGCTTGACAAAATTGTACAACAATTACTTTTTTTCGGTCGGTACATGAAAAATTTAAAATTTCATTTTTAATTTGATTGCACTTTTAATTTATTTGTAATTAATCAAGGTTAATCTATTTCAAGGTTAACTTATTGTAAGGTTAATTAATTTAGTATAATAGAATTATATTATAATAATTATAATATATAATAGAATTAGATTTTTCAAAGACCGAGCGAATCGAGTGAATTTTTCTGTCGGTAACAATCTTCAATGTAAATGTAACTAATGTAAATGTAATTAATGTAACTAGTGAATTGATTAAACTGTGATTAATTTCTTAACAATATTACTCGGCCGGGATTAATTCAAACAGGTGATTCATAATTTAACTAAAATTATTATAAACAAACATAATATAATACGTTCGAGCGACTCGCTCACCAAAAATCGCACGCCGAGTAATACATTCCTACAACACATATAAATTTTATTTTTTTTTATTTTTCTTGAGTCGAACACACAAACAATTCACACGAACATTTACATAGGGTGCCAGATTGAGTAGAGGTACTTACAGGGTACCGGAACATAATTATTTTTGACAAATATTATATGGCGAGACAAGCGTGACGTAGGCATCCGAAAGTTTTCTCCTTGTGAACGCACTGCGGGAGTAAGTTTTTTTTTTACCAGCGAAATCTATCGGAAATATTTTTCAGCTGGCGCAGTCGTGCACAATACTTGCAATTTGTAAAATTTTATTTTTGTAAACAACTTGAAACTATCAAACAAACAGATATTCGGGCGGCTAAGCCGACGAATGTTTAACTTAGTACGTGGACATTAGTATCCATACTTTTTTTCTATATACATTATATCGTGTGACTGTACTATATATGTTTATATTTTTAACCTAGGCTATGCATGTTATTATGTGTTACAGATTTGAAGTTTTACCATAAACATTTTTAAACTTGATATATTGTACAACGGACAATCAAAAGGAATATTAATATTGAGGGGACCACTCAGGCTTGGAGAATACAAATACCTAATAGTTGGAAAATGTGTTCCGCCGTATGGTAAAATAATTATTTAAATTTTCTGTTTTTAATTTTCTTTTCTATAACTTGCACAGTACATACATAACAAATAGTGACTCTGACATTTAAAAAATAAATATTTTTGTTTGAAATTTAAATAAAAATTTAAATTTAAATCTAATAATTTAAACTTAACTTTTTAATACAACTACACTCATTATTGAATACTTTTATTTCAATATTTTAACTTATACTGTAATCATTATTACATACATTTTTCTGAATTTTTTTTTAAAAACGAATATTTTTAAACTGTAAACAATGGCTAACAAGGACAACACTGACTTGACAAATATCAACACAGCAAACAACATGTTCCACACGGATAGGATTAGCGTTAAACTACCACAGCTATGGGTGAACAACATCGAACTTTGGTTTAAACAGATAGAAGCACAATTCGAGTTGGCAAACATAGTTTCAGAAGACGCACGTTATAGTCACTTAGTGTCAAAACTTGAACAAGCGCACATAGAACAAGTTTCAGATATTTTACTCATGGAACCGAACCGAGCAAAATATACGAGGCTGAAGGAAGCTATAATCCAACGCATGGGCTGTCCACAGGACAGAAGGAGAGAAAAACTGTTTTCTTCCTTACAGCTTGGGGATCGAAACCCATCCAGCCTACTTAGAGAGATGCGGACGCTAGCAATAGGTTTACAAATAGACGAAACGACGTTGCAATACTTGTGGATACAACAACTGCCCAAGACGATCCAAGCGCATTTAGCCATAAGCGAAGATGACTGGGATAGGCAAGCGACGATAGCAGATCGCCTAATACAGGTGTACACACAGGATAATGTAGCGGTAGTAGGTACCAACAATAAAAATAACATTTGTAGTTTAGAACAGTCCGTACAAGCTCTAACCCATAAGGTAGAGAGTTTATTTCACACAATCAACAAACAGCATAGTCACAACAACAACAACAATAGATTCAAACACACAACAAGTAACAGCAGTAACAATTTCAATAACAACAAATACAACAACAATTTCAACAAAACAAGCTATAGGGCCAACGGAAATAACAAGAAAACTATTCTTTGTTACTTCCACACAAAATTTGGCGATCAAGCTAAGAAATGCGTCACACCATGTGAATTTAAACCGCATCTAGCTTCAAAAAACTAGATGGTCGAATCATAGCGGAGGCGGCTGATTCAACCAACACAACACGTCTCTTTGTTAAAGATCGTGATACCGGTGTGTCATACCTCGTTGACTCCGGATCGGAAATATCATTAATTCCTAGATCTTTACACAAACGCCATGGAGAAAAGTCTAAGCTAATTCTCTATGCAGCGAACGGGACTACGATCCAGAATTTCGGAGTTACCACGGTAACACTGAATCTGGGATGTAAACAAATGTTTACATGGAAGTTTATAATAGCGGATACGACACGCCCTATTATAGGAGCAGATTTTCTCCACAACTTCCACCTGTTAGTAGATGTTAGGAACAAACGGTTAGTAGACAATACAAACGGCAAGATAGTCAGAGCATTTGACATCTCCACAAACAACAACATAACATGTTCCATATCATTAACAGACAAAACCAACATTTACCACTCACTCATATTGAAGTATCCACAACTAGTAGATATCAATAAACCATACGCAGGGCTGGATAAACACAACACAATCCACCATATAGATACCCGTGGCAAACCCGTTATGTGTAAGACTCGTCGGCTGTCCCCAGAACTACTGAGGCAGGCGAAGCAAGAGTTCGATCACATGGTGGCTCAAGGTATTTGTAGACCCTCCAAGAGTGAGTGGGCCTCTCCATTGCATATGGTGAAGAAGAGCGATGGTACTTATCGCCCTTGTGGCGATTACCGTAGCTTAAACGCACAGACGGTACCTGATCGTTATTCCTTGCCACATATCCACGATATATGCAATGACTTATTTAACTGTAAAATTTTTTCCAAAATTGACTTACAACGAGCATATCACCAAATTCCAATTAATGAAACTGACATTAAAAAGACAGCTATAACCACACCATTCGGGTTATTTGAATTTGTAAGAATGCCATTCGGACTATCATGCGCTGCACAAACATTCCAACGTCACATCAACGAAGTCACAAGAGGTCTAGAAGGAATACACGCATATATCGACGATATATTGATCGCTTCACCAGACGAAGAAACACATGTGGAACACTTAAAAGCTTTGTTCCAGCGACTTCAAGATCATGGAATGGTGGTAAACCCATCTAAATGCGAGTTTGCCAAGAAAACACTGTTATTTCTTGGTTATGAAATTTCGGCTGAAGGCATCGGACCCTCGCCAACAAAAGTGGAAGCCATCACGAACCTCAACAAGCCAGAAACCATTAAGCAGTTGAGAAGATTCTTGGCCATGGGAAACTTCTACCGAAGATTCATACCACGAGCAGCACACAAATTGATACGACTACACGATTACCTCAAGGGAGCAAAAAAGAATGACAACAGAAAAGTAGAGTGGAACGAAGTCACTACACACGATTTCGAAGAGGTCAAGAACTCGCTGATCAACGCCACTAAGCTTAGCTACCCAGAGGAAAGCAGCAAGATGTCAGTGTGGACAGACGCCTCAGATTACGCAATCGGAGGCGTGCTACAACAAACCACAGACGGCATCAACTACAAACCGATAAGTTTCTTCTCAAAAAAGTTGAACAAGGCTCAGTGTTCATATAGTACGTACGACAGGGAACTACTAGCCATTTTTGAGACTGTAAGGTACTTTCAACATTATCTGGAGGGCAGAGAATTCTGTATATACACGGACCATAAACCACTACAATTCGTGTTTAGAAGGAAAAGTCACGACAAAGAAAGCCCCAGACAACTCAGATATCTAGACTACATCTCACAGTTCAGCACGGACATCAAATACATAAAAGGAGAAGACAACGTCGTCGCCGATACCTTATCAAGAATCGACATGATCGAACAAGAGGCAAACATATCGTTCGAAAAGATCCATAAAGAACAAAGGCAGGACAACGAACTACTCGCACTCTTGGACGACAAGAACACTGCTCTGAACCTGATCAAAACCAACATGCAGGGACAAGAAATCGTCTTCGATCTCAACAAAGGCAACATGCGACCGTACATCCCAAAAACGCTACAGAGATCTTTCTTCAACCAAGTGCATAACCTCAACCATGCAGGAGCCGACGCCACGACCAAGACCATCAGTCAAAGAGGCGTCTGGAAAAATATGAAAGCAGACTGCGCAGCTTGGACGAAGGCCTGCATACCCTGTCAGAAGAGCAAAGTCAACAAACACACGAGGACACCGATCATCAAGATCGACATGCCGAGACAGAAATTCTGCGTGGTCCATGTCGACCTCATCGGACCTTTTCCACCATCAGAGGGACTGAGGTACTGCCTCACATGTATCGACCGATACACTCGATGGGCGGAAGTAATCCCTATCGCAGATATCCAGACCCACACAATCATCAGAGCCATCTGGGACAACTGGATTGCGAGATACGGCGTACCGGAGAAAATTATAACTGATCAGGGTAGGCAATTCATGTCTACGGACTTTAACTTGTTTTGTTCCAGATCAGGCATAGCACACTCCAACACGACGCCTTACCATCCACAAAGTAATGGCATGATCGAGCGATTTCATAGAACGCTGAAGACGGCCATTAAAGCTCACCACCCTGTTCCGTGGACAAAATCGATCAGCACCATACTACTCGGACTGAGGGCCACACTGCGCACGAATGCAGAGCACTCAGTAGCAGAGATGCTGTATGGGTGCAAACTAAAGTTACCAGCAGACATCCTGGAGCAGACGAACGACTACATTGACCCGGACTCCTACACTAGGCAACTGGTAAATTTCATGCAAAACGTCAAACCAAGGCCAGTCGAGCACCACAATAAAGGTAACGTTTTCATCCACCCGGAACTAAAGAGAGCCACACACTTGTTTCTGAGGGACGACAGAGTGTACAAACCCCTGATGCCGAACTACAAGGGGCCCTACAAGGTCATCACCAGGGCGGAAAAGACGGTAACACTGGACGTGGATGGCGAACATAAAAAGGTTTCGCTGGACAGGTGCAAGCCGGCGTTCCAGACAGCGGAAGAACGAGCCAGTCCAGCAGAAACGGAAACACCAACAGAACAACCGGCATACACAACGCGTAGCGGCAGGAGGGTGATACAGCGTCAGTTTTGAAAAACAGATTTCAAAACTTGGAAGGGGGCTGTGTGGCGGGTCGACAACGACGGCACGAGCCGAACATTGCCGAACGCCGACGTAGAGCGTACGAACGGGCCAAACCGGCTAAGAGAAAACTACCGGATTCCGACCTCACCGCACGCGTCTTCGAGGCACAAAATTACCGCCAATTTAGATTTACCAACTTCATTTTATTTTGCCTAATATAGTTATTAGAATCCTTCTTTCAATGTGTTAGCTTCAGTAGTTTAGTTTCGTGAATAAATCTTTGTGTAAAACGTAAGTACCCTGTTTTACTTGCTCTCATTCTGTGCACCCACATAACTTTGTACATCACAAAATTAGGCCACCAACTAGGTGCCTACATAAAGGTGGTAACAACACACCAAAATAGTAACCCTAGAGCCCGGATGCTAAGTTATGTGGCATATATTATCACAAGATATGTTACATTTTGCCCTATGCAAAAATGAGTATGTGTGTTGTTGACGATTGCAATATTATTAAACTGCACGACCGCTTAATATTAATTTTAAAAACCTAATTATATTCTTAAAATATTAATGGATTATATTTTTACGGATGATAATCTTTTTGATAAACATTCATGTCTCGTTGATGTATCACTTTGGAATGATGTTATTTTGCACCATATGATACTGGGTACTAGTGGGTACCCGGTATCGCCAGCCTCTGAGCCTTGGGCTAGTATGGGGTGGCTCGTATTCTCATTTGCGTGATGGATTCCATTTCCTAATCCATTCCAGATGGGAGCGAACTTGAAAGACGATAGAATAGTGTACAGTAAAATATGAACCCAGCAATATCCATAAATTTATCGCAAACAGAATGAAATATAACAATAAATAGTATAAGATATTCTCATATAATAAGAATGGCCTGATATTACATATATATATATATAAATATATGTACAAAGTTTAATTAATTAATTTATTTAACAGATTGTAGTCTGCATTACCTCACGGGCTATTTAACCCATTACGTAATGCAGACTGTGAATATAAGTTAATGAAAAAAAGCAGATAGCTGCTTAACTGTCAATATGTACAGTTACACAATAAGTTGAGAATAAAGATTTGAAAACCATAGACTTCAACTTTATAAAATTTTTCACGAGAAATAAGGACAAAGAAAAAGCTTTACTAAGGAAGCATATTATTATTTCCACAAAAACAAAATAATAGTGTGATTTAATGTTCATTAATTAAAAATCTTCTAAAAATAGCGACAATCCCACCCATAACCCTCCGACTGCGCAGTTATGCACGGACTGATGTAAAATACACTGCGTTCTGTTTAATTCCGGAATTTGGAACTGCGTTAGTGTTTAAGTTCCTTTAAAGCGGTCTTACAGTAATGAATTTCACAAGTCCGCGCATGTGCAAATTGAGATATTCAGTATCTCTGGAACCAATAAGAAACTTCAGTTCTACAAAAATTAGAGCACTAAATTTTACTGCAAAGTTTCTTGAAAATGTACGAAAAAAATTTATATTTAAATAAAAACGAAATACTTTGATCAACGTCACTGGTTCTTATGAACCAACTAATGATATAAGATCTGTGAAGGATATCCGGTTGGCCTACTTTAAACGAACCAATCAGAGGAACTAACAGAGAACAACCTCTGACGTCACACGCGGAGTTATTTCAGAAATACAAAACTTTAAAAAATCATAGCGCTGATAATACGATATAATTATTTTTTTTAAAAACATTTTTGCCTTAGTTTAATAGTCTATTAACAAATAAAATAATAAAAAAAGACACCGAACTTCCTCATTCTAACATACAATCCAGGCTTATTTTCTATATATTGTGACGGTTTTATTACGAATTTAGCGCAGGAATCGGTTGACAAGATAGTATTATAAACTTTGGAATATATATTTTATGCTGAAATTATGGCATATAATTGCTTTTTACTTTATATTTATTTCTTTTAAAGAAACGAACAGTCGACAATGATATAGTAACATAAAAAAAATACAGTTTAAAGACAGACCAGCAAAGTTTCCAAATAAAAATCATACATATTATTAAATTGTGTTACAACAAAAGGATGTGTTTATGTGTATTAGGATAAGAGTAAGTAAAGATGTGTGTTTATGTGTATTAGTGTAGGAGTAAGTGTTCAGGTGTGTGTAAGTGTGAGCATCATTAAATAGTAAGTGGGATCGTATCGCAGCCAGAAATAATGAGTCTTAATTTATTTAAAAATAAATTAAGGGGCATGTAAAATATACCAATAGATGAAAAAAAAGCATTAAAGTTAGGGCAAAAACGATAGAGAAAAGAGTGATGGGCATAGTTAGTGCTACAAACTGGCAGATGGAACAAATACTTATTTCTTGTCACGCGAAAGGGGACATTAAGATTAATTTTGGAGAGTAGGTTAAAAGAGTCTACTTTATTATTTAATAATTTATGTAAACAGCATAATTCAGATATAGTGCGTCTATTTTCAAGGGTAAAAAGTCTATTTTGTTTGGCAGATTGGCTGTAAGTACAAAGCGTTTTATTGTTTTTATAATCTAAGTATTCAAAAAAAATTCGTTGAACATTTATTAACAAGTGAATATTAGCAATCCAATTTTATTTAAGTGACTACTTCCTTAATCAAAAACCTCACCGCACGTTCTTGCTATTTAGTTATTCTTAGTTTTTTATTCATATATAAATTGCTTCCCTAATAAAAAACCTCACCGCACGCCCCTGGCGAACACTTCTGTGTGAAAAATACAACGTAAATCCTAGATGAGTAATTCTGATACGATGGCTACTCGTGTAAAAATCATGGTATGCGCCTGGTAGTGTAGTGGTTGGCGCGTTCGTCTACCACGCTCATAATGGTAGAGTAAACGGTAAAATATTTGGTTTAATGGTGCTTTAACAATGCAATATTTTACTTTCCTTGGGTACCGATTACTATGGGAAATCGGAAAAGTTATCTTTGACTGTATAACGTGAAAAAATAAATACGAAAATTAGAATATTTGTATTAAAATTAAATGTATATTCGTCGGTAGTTTGTAATTGAAAATGAAAAAAAAAAACAGTTACGCATATTTTATTTTTCATTTAGAAAACTTTATTCTTTCTTTATTGATAAAATCGAAGATAACTGTTAACTACCCATCGTAAAACGAGCCTTGAATTAGCGCCTGAAGCGTAAGACTGATCAGTTTTCCTTCATGTAACAGATTATTAATAAAAAGTCAAGAAAGGAGCTCTGCGCTAGTTTGGACATGTAGAACGAAAGGACAGCGAAAGAACGGCTAAGGATATTAACAATGCGAATGTTGATGGATGCAGAAAGAGAGGAAGACCGAGAAAGACATGGCATGACCAAATCAAACAAATATTTGAAGATAGACATGTCAAAAGTCAGAATAATCGGCGCGCGTGCATGAGGAGATGTATGAATGTAGACGAAGCGAGATCTGTATGCAAACATAGAGTGTTGTGGCGTTCTGACCTCTCTGCCAATCCTTACGGGAAAACCGCGTGATGGTTTGTTGTTGTTGTTAATTAGCCAATTCAATAAAGTATAACCAGTTTGATTTAATTAGCGTTTTTAGCCATGCAAGAATTATAAGGTTCGAGCTTCGATGATTTTTATTTTACAGTTTCGCCATTTGCGTTTTCTCAACGGCGAATGAATTAGAAATTCGTATAATTGAAATCGGAAAATATTTGCCGGTTGCTATTTACCCTTGGGGTGTGGGGTGGGAGCGCGGGCGTGCGGGGGCGGGCCCGGGGGGGCGGTCTGCCCAGCCGCCCGGGCGCTCGGAGGCTGTATTGATCTCTGTTGCTAGGCGACCGTCTCCCCTCCCGCGAAGCCCCTCGCTCGAGGAATCATCCACCAATCACGACAAGAGCCCAGATGGAAAAGAAAGGTAACGGACGCAACTTACATGGTAAAAAAATAATTATTTTTAAATAACCATTCAAAACTACAGAGACGGATTTTTTTAATAAAAGTAGTGTCGTGGATTTCAGATTAGAAGGACTGTGGCTCGAGCCCCGCGCTAATTAAGTTGTTTAACATTTTATGACACGGTTTTTTACTTTACAAAAGTCAACAGGTGGAAGAGTTGAGGAAATGTGTATGATTAAATGTAGGCAGAACGGTAAATGTTACAATTCCAATGACAGATCATACGCTCTGTTAATGCCTAGACCTTTACACTCCCTTCAAAAAAAAATTTTCCTCTCTGTTGCAAAAAATTTAGATATTTTATTTTTGTTCACATTTTTCTGAACGATAAAAAAATTACAGCATTGGATTGTATTGCAAAAATATTTGAAATTTTGATAAAAATGAACTACCTTCAACAACATCACATGTTCTTCCGAATCAACAAAACCGAATCACCAATTACTAGTACATAAACATAATTATTCTTTCCTACAAAACAAGAAATGTGCCTACTGCTGACTGTGACACGGTACAAATTACTAATACATAAACACATACATTTCTCTATAAAACACACAGTTTTCCCTGAAGATGGCTCCTGCAATGGTAGCCGAAACGTCGGATCAAATCCAACATACACGGTATCACCCAAAAAAGATACATAATATTAATGTATTTTCTGTTTACGGGAATCCAATTCACCAATCAATATAACTCACAGTCGAGAACTAGTGACGTTATGGGCTGAGTAATTTCAAAATTACAAAACTTAGAAAATGAATCATTCATTCACCATTCACTTTCTACACCTAGTGGTGCATAAGGCACTGGATCGGAACACTAATAGCAGCGTATATTGATTATTTTTGTTACATGTAGGTGAGATGATCAGTCTAACGCTTCAAAATAAAATCATAGTCAAACATTTAAATATTCATTTAAAACACAACTAACATTGCAAATGATTTCCTTTGACGAGATTCTGCTAATAGTTAAAAATAAATTGATTTTTCTTCTTTCCATTCCATTGACCAAAGCCGAACAAACCGAACATATCCTTCTCGCTCGCTCCTAAGAACTCGCGCGTTTCCCTCTTCCGTCCTCCTCTCTCCACGGTCTCGCCTTACCCGCGTACAGACGAGCGTGCGGATTCAGATTTTGAAACCTACGTAGGAACAATAAATTATCCTGTTCGCCGTTTATCTCCTCTCTGTGCTTATGTGCTCCTGATACTGAAATATATTCGATTCATACAGAAACAGCTTTTTTTCCCATCCCAAAAAAAGTTTTTATCATCATTCCCATTTCCGCACCCAGTGGTGCATAGGGCACTGCATGGGTACATCAGGGTAAGGTTATCAGTCTTGCGCTTGAAATATTGCGGTATACCACCATCTTCAAAATAGATATTTCCCGTTGACTCTGCCAGGAATCGATCCTGGGACCTCAGCACGGTTAGCGAACGTATCAACCACTACACTACGAGGCGAAATTATCTCCCCTCGATTTCCCTTTTCAGGTTTTTTACCTGAGAGTAGCCATCGATTCAAAAATGCTGGACCCGTGGTTTTGATTCCATTTCGCATACAAAACTGTATTTTTCATCAGCCTGGACATAAACTACTTGTTTTAGTCATTTAGACTTGCATTAAAACACTTTTTGGTAATATGTCTAAGGAATTTATATTTTCCCATTTTCATTTTTCTTGTATCTAAAACTGATTTTCGTAAATTTTGTAAGCTGTTTTAACTAATATATTATGTAAATATTTATGTCATTTCTACCAAACGTTGTACTTTTTGGTTAGTTTTCTATTATTATCATCATCATTACTTTTCCGCACTCAACGGTGTATAGGCCACTGCATTAGTACACCAATCGCTGCGTACCTTGTTTTTTTGTGTTACAAAAAGATAAGATGATCAGTCTAACGTTCAGGTACCAGTCGAGGGACTATGAAATATTCTAGTGTGAAAACACCCTTTTAAATAAAAAAATTATATCAACCATGTCGGGAATCGAACCCGAGACCACCTCTACTTAGTAATCAAATGCGCTAGGTAAATAAATTTGTATTTTATTTTTATTTATTCGAGGCTACAAGTCCTGTGTTAAGTTGGGACCAGTAATTATAATAATAAAGTTAATACACAGACATACGAGTATATCACCAAAAATATTGTATAGAATGATAAATGTAATAATAATTTTAAAAAATATATATATGGTACATCAATAGTGCAAACAACAAACTCAAACATTTGGTTGACACTCAATAAAAAAATTGAGAGAAAAAAAGGTAGACATATATTCAGAAAATCATCAAGGAGTTACCCACTCCAATCTCCCCCGCTAAGGAAAATACAGTCCTTAACTCCTCTTTTACAAATTTGTTCGTAAAACGTTCTGAAAGGACCCACGATATTACAAGCTAAAACTGACGGGCAATGATTATCCTTTAAAAAAAAACAAAATTTTATATTTTATGCAACTTCTATGGTGAAGGTGTATATTGGGTTAGTGTTATTAGTGTCCTGAGTATGAGACGGGTACGTCTCGAAACCATCAGACATGCAAAAGTCGGTGACTGGTTAAGTATGAAAAAATGTTTACTAATATTTATTAAAATGATGTGTTTTATTTATTTATTTATTTAATTGACGGACTAATGCAGTCCATTCTAACGATGGTTGATACAATTTCTTATAATAAATGCAGGTACTAATGAAATAAAATACAACTAGATAAAATTTAAGCACATCGATAGGGACGAGGCTGTCAATTTTTTTAAAGTTCGAGATTAGCAAAAATTTAATATTTAAAAATAATAATAATTTAAAATTTAACAAATCTGCTTTCCTTCCATACTTTTACTTGGTTTTTATATATCTTGATAATTTTATGTTTTTTTCATTATGTATTTTTGTATAATTTAATTTAGTACGTACTATTATTTGGCATATGATTGCTCATATTTTTTATATTTCTTACTATAGTATTGAGTGAGTTTCTATAAAACATATCTCAATTATCATTTCAATTATGTTTATATATATATATATATATATATATTTTTTTTTTTCTGTTGATTTCAATAATACTCTTTGTTTTTTTTTAATACTACTATATTTTAATATTATTTGGTTGATTTTAACGATACCATTATTTTGTATATTTGATTATATGTGATTCTTAATTTGTATAATTTATATTTTAAAAATTATTTCAGATTATATTTTTTTGCATTGTATTTTTTGGAATTTTATTATTTATTACAATTACCATTTTTTATAAATTGTTATTCTATGTCTAATTAATTTTACTATGTATTTTTATTGTTATTTATTATGGCTTGACACAGGCATAGCCTAAAAAGCTTTAATAAGTTCATTAATATTTAAACTAGTGTAATTCGGAATGAATAAATAAATAAATAAAGCTAGGACAAAAAAATAAAAATTACTACCTCAAGACAAGATCCGGTCTATCTTAGTGATTTTTTAAATCTATAAAGACTTACACCAAGAAAGTCTAGATCTTGTCTCGAGTTTAAATACGACACAATCGGGAAATTGGTGCATGCAAGCCATAGTTTGTGCTGTGTTGATCAAGGAGCAGCACATTATTATTTCGCAACCGGCGGATTGGAAAAATGAACGCCACCTGTTCCAGTAACGATGGTACATCAATTAAGCCATTCAGTAAATTAAACATAAATATGGACTCATAAATATAAACTGGATGTTATTTCTACGTTTTTGTAGACTTGAGATTTTTGACATCGACTCCATTTCTCCGTAAGTGTAGTCTCCCCTCTCGAGGCCAATCATCCATGCTACTGTTATTTAATGTTAAAAATTTATCTTTTAGTTATTAATTTCTTAATCATTAAATCAAATGCAATTTTCCACTAATAATTTCCTTCATTCATCCTGCACCACTCCTCATCAATTTCCTTCTTTTTCTTTCCACTATCTTCTTGTTTTGTCCATATATTGAAAAAAAAAACATATAGTGTATTTATTATTTATTTAGTTTAGGCCGTCGTCGCTTTATTTTAGTATAATTAAGTGAAAACATATGATTGCATGGCAGGCCTTACTATTTTTATGAATACATTTTTTTATAGTTTCAATTTATAATCATTTATCTTGTACATCTGTTTGTATTCGAAAGAAAAAATAAAATGAAAATCAAATGAAAAATAAAACTAAATAAATTGTTTGTATATTTTGTTATTTGATAAACTTTATTTAAAAAAATAGAAAAGTCTAAACTTTTTGTACACGATGCATTATTGGATAAAATGTACCGAATGGAATAATTATTGTTGTAGTTTTAATATTTAATCAATCTTGCTAACAGTGATACCATTATTGAAAATAATATTATTAATGAATTATGTTTAAAGATATATATAATCAAGGAATTTATTTCCGAATTCATAACGTGTTTAATGGGAGAGTAAACAAGAGAGAGCACCTTACCAAAGTTCAAAACGCCAAACTTCCGAGTTTTGAGAGTAAGTGCTTGAGAAAAATATTAGGTATAAGGTGGTTCGATTTTATAACTGACATTGTAAGTCCAACAACGGACGCAACAGCCTCTAATAACGAGCGTCTTGAAGATGCGGCGGTGGACCTGGCTTAAACACGTGAACCTAAACGCAAGTTGCCTCTTCTTTAAACCTGCGGGCTCACACCGTCCTGGAAGGCCGTCGATGATGATCTTTCGACTTTATTCGATGGAATAAAGGGGCGCTGGATTGACGTGGGAAGATGCGAAAATGCTGGCTTTCTATAGGGTCTCCCGGAGACAACTGGTGATGTCCATATGCTCCACTTAGGAGTGGATGTGGAAAAGAAGAAGAAGAAAAAACAATTATTAAAACGCAATTTTAATGAAAGTAAAATTGATCTAAACTGTTTTAAGTTTTTGGGCGATTTTTCAAGTCAAAATTATCAAAAAATATATAAAAAAATATTGTACGTAACAACTAATTTAATCAAGTAATTTACGTATCATGATCAATCATTTTTGTCACAAGTTATTAGCAACATTATAAAATACGAGTACAAAGTAGTTGTACATATACGTGTACATATATAATATGTATGTGCGTTAATAAATGATCAGTAAACCCTTGCATAAAACACAATCAATCAACCTGAAAGCTTTATAATTCCCACTGTACACGACGCACTTTGAATTCGAATTAATAATTAAATTACCTTTTCCAATTGAATTGTATAGCAGGCTGCTAATACCAAAATTTAAAAATATTACGGCTCAAATGCGATTATTTTAAATAAATCACGTTCGCGATTAATTATCGTACATTAATTTGAATAAAAATGGAAACAGCAATTAAGTAAATATAGGCATCGTCAATATTAACTTTTGCCTACTATGTTATAATGACATTATTACCTTTACATATATAATGTCCCTATATCAAGTTGTTTTATTATAAAATATAATTTTTTAGCAGGGTTCGAAAAAAATATATCACTGAAATATATCGCGATACATATAAATTTTTATTTATTCCATCTTTTCCCGTGTTTTTTTTTAAACTTCGTATCTTATTATTTTTTTTAAAAATATGTTTTTTGATGTGCACATATATATTTTTTTACTATGTATTTTTTACTACGTATTTTATTGTTTTTTACTATGTTCATACTACATTTTTACTGCGTCATGTTACATACAGCCATGTTTTTAAATATGTTTTTCACTACGCTTTTAACCTTTATTTATTGTTTTAATGTATTGATTACTATTTTTTATAAATTTTTTGACTTGCTTAGAACGGGGTAAATAGCATTAGTTAGATAGTCATAACAACTCTGTTTACATGTATAATTTTATGTATGGAATATGATAATAACTATATTATTTATTGACTCAGCGTTAACATTGTGGAATAACATATTGAATTGTATAAATAAAACACTTTGTTTTAAGTCCACTGAGTTTATATATTTAACACCTGTGTTGTGTGTTAAATAGCAGTGTTAAATATATAAACTCAGTGGACTTAAAACAAAGTGTTTCATTTATACAATTGATAATAACTAAATAAAATGTATATAACGATGGTTATCATTTAGTAGGTGTCTTTATTTTTAGGTTACATTCCCGCCTTCCTCCGTGTTTAACTAAATTCTGCGGGCACCCTAAAGTCGCGTTTGTTTTATGTTGTGGACCAGAATAGGGATTCGCCGAGAGCAGGGTAATAATACGCAGCAACAGCAGCTCTAAGAGACACTATTTATCATTCGTTAAGTTCCATAAAAATTGGTTAGGTAAAATGTCACAAAACGGGTATTCCACTTTATATATTTCAACCAACGCTCTGAAGCCAGACATGCTGATTTGAATTCGGTTCGGACCGCGTTGATCACAGTTTCTAATGAAGATTTCTCTTCATGTGATGCTATTTCAATAGTAATATTGATATTATACTGATTTACTTTTTTTCCGTTGTATTTTTCCTTGTTCAATAAAAATTACAAATATGTATACATGAATTGACTTATTTAACTGTATTTAAATGTCTATTTTCTTCTAGTTTGTATTCGTACAAAATAAATAAACCTTTTTAATGTGAATCTGATATAATATCGGATATTTGATTTGTAAAAATATAGTAAAAAATATATTGTTAAGTGTCCTCGGCATGGGTAACCCCAGTATGGTCACATTATTTCTATTATCAATCATTGTTTAAAACGGAAAAAAATGAATAAATAATAAATAAATATCATGATATTTTCACACCCTAATTTTTAGTCGCTTCATATTTTTAATTACGTTGTGAGTTTAATATTTTTTACAGAAGATATACATAAAGCGATTTAACGGACTAGTATTATGTCATTAAAAATGTCAGGAACGTATTATCCTACTCTTAAAAAAAGGAAAACGATATCGCCCAGTTTAATTCAATTTAAAAATGCATTAGAGAATTACTCATAAAGACGTGTTCTTGTGATACTCGTCTCTTTCAAAAGATCAAAGGAAGTCCCGAGGGTTGCCAAAGGGTATAATTTAATTTTTGGGGGCAGCGTCCACCTCTTAACAAGCCACTCTTGGCAACTCACCTCCTCTCCGCTCCTGATTCCCCACTAGCATACAATATTCATTACCAGGGTAACAAGCATCACAGCGGAGCGTCATTCTGTGAAAGCTATTTTCTATGTCGATAGACCGCGAGACTCAGTATATAATTATTACGAAACCACGTTTTACGAAAAAACATTTTCTTTTGTTTATTCATTCCTGGTATTGAAATCATAATATTGAACACATTACTCGTGTGATCAAAATAAAATTTACCTAGATATTTTTTTTATGCTCGTGATTTATTTTGATGAAACTGTTTATCCGTGTAAATTAATTTATTTGTTTCTAAACACTAATGTTAGAACTTCAAAATTAATGATTATTCACCCACCGGAATAGGTTCATAAATAAAATAGTTTCACAATTCCATAGCAGTACAAATATTTTCGATTGAATACCATCAACAAAAGACGAGAAAAAAATATGATAAGAAATAAACCAAACAATAAGCTTTTGTTCTAAATCAAGTTATTTCCCACATACAAGAATACAGGAAATAAGATATGTTTACGATACAAAAAATGAAAATATTATAGTAACGAAAAAAGCATTTTCCAACTTGATTATAATTTTAGACATTGTTTACGAAAACTGTTTATGTTAATAAAAACAGTCTTCTAATAAATCTTCATTTCGTACTTTTATAAAGCCTTATTTCGTAGTATTTTTTAAAGCCATTACAAATCACAAAGAACTTCAGCCAGAACGTTTACTGATTATAAATAAACATTACTTTCAATAATCTATTTCTTGTTCTCTTATAAAATTATTAACTTTTACTTTACTCTGTATAAATTAGAGCTTTAATATTACAAGCTCAATCATGGTGTTCTAATTATATAAATTAATTTTAATCTTCATACTTACTAGGTTAATTACGTTATAATTTTTATTTTCATCTTCAGGAAGGTAAAAACCTACCTCATAAAGTAAGGAGGTATAGTAATATATCACTATCCTTAAAAGTTTAAGTGGACATCATCCCTTTGAACGGCATTAAAATTGATCGTAGAACCTTTAATTTTTCTACTAAACTGAAACGACAAGGAGGTTTTTATGACAAAATATAAAAAAACTTAAATGCAACCCATAAAAAAATTATACGTAAGGTTAAAAGAAAGTAAGAGCTGTACTTTGTTAAATTAATTATTTAATTCAGGATTAAATTTTGAGCATAACGTTTTCTAATATCAAGGTGTGCTTATTTCCTATTTACGTATCTGGGCGAACCCAGAGTATAATTATTCAGTGTGCGAAATAGAACCAACGTCTAAATTAAAAGATCAAATCTGCCTCGTAATTTAGTGGAAGGTGTGTTTGCTCAACAAACATGAGATTCCGGGTTTGATTTCTGGTAAAGTTTGAATGAAGTATTTGTTTGAAGGTTTTGTTATCACTGAAATGTATCATTGACCTTGGACTAAAGTGTTGAATTATTACATTTTTTTGGCCTTATTCGGCGGAACTAAGAGATATGGGATTGACGTGGGAGTAGTCTAAAGTATTGGCTGGCGATAGTGTCTGCTGGAGGCGTCTGGTAATACCCACATGCTCCATTTAGAAGCGAATATGGAAAAGAATTATATTTTGTAATTCATCACTGTAATAAGGCCTCCAAGCCCAGTGTGTATTACAAATAAAAACAAAGTACCTTACCTTCGTGTTTGTAAAAGTTTATTTATTATTGCTGTATTTTCTATTTATTCGCAATGCCATATTTACCATTAGGTGCAAATAAAGGGTATGATGATAAAAGAAAAACCACCAGGCTTAAAATATCTTGCGACCACACTGCATCTAAGGACTTATCTCTCCTTGGAGGTGCCCAGATACAGGCATTTTTTTTGCTTATTTGCGAACGAGAAAACCTGCACCAAGAAACTCTCTGTAATTTAGTAGCCTTGGTATATTTGAAAAAAAAAACTAATATACATAATACACATGTGGTACTTCGTTGGATTAAAGAAAAGGGGGTAGTTAATTTTTTATTCAAATATGACTACTGTACATATATATATATATATATATATATATATACTTGCTTATTTATATATATATATATTTTAATATATATAACATAAATAAGCAACGTATTCCAAAGTCCATTAGACCAAAATTCCCGTGTTGAGTTGGGATACATCATATTAAAGAGTGAAAGCATACACAAGGAAAAAGTGGAAAAAACCCTCGAGGTATCCAACGGAAGATCTATTCACCGAGTTAAAAATATTGGATGCAAGGCAATTGTTTGTGAGGTGCCTACTACTTAAATTTTATGATAAATCAAGTGAGATCAAAAGAACCCAACAAATTATAAACACTCGTTCAGCAACACAAATAAAAAGATTGTCCCATTTGTGCCAATCCCCTTTGGTAAAAAGTAATATAATGTAATTGCGCCAAAAATATTTAATGATTTAATACTAATTATAAAAGACTCAAAATGTAAAATAAATTGTAAAATAAAAATAACTGCAGATATAAATACTGTAGCGAGAATTTTTTTTGAAAAATATATGTAGATTAATAAACGTAGTACTTTATATAATTAGTACTCATATTATTTATATGCTTATGTATAACATTATTTTATATTTGTTTTTTATTAAATATTATACTATATTATTTATGTTCACGTAACATGTATTCTTGGTGCATATATATATTTTATATCTGTATAATAACGCACAGGCGTAGCCAGGGGGAGGGTTTTGGGGGTTTAACCCCCCCCCCTCCGAATGAAGTAGTGGATATCTTTAAAAAGAAAAACAGAAGATCAATTCTGTAGTGCATAATATGTAATCACAAAAACCTTATGTTTTTTTTTTTTTTTTACATATTTATTATTTTTCATATAATATAAAGGTTATTGCATGCACTCTGTAGTTTTATTTTCTTGAACCCCCCTTCCGATACTAAAACCTGGCTACGCCCGTGTAATAACGATTATTAATTTCTTACATTTGATTAGCTAGGCATTTATAATTAAGTAGTTATAGTTTTTTTTTTTTAACTAATTATACTTTAAAAGATAAAAAATATCTATCTTAGAACAGGCTGAGCCATGTTAGATGGACACTATCCTAAACAAAAAACGTTCGGTTTTCATTTTCTATTCTCTAGTTTTCTAGATTCCCTGTTAATAAATATGTATAATTTTATTGGATAGTAAATTTATAAAATAAAAAATACCAAAATAAACTAAAATAAAATCTTTTTTACCATCTGGGCAACACTCAGCATTCGTGTATCGCAGCAACGGTGTATCTTCAACTGTCTATAAATAAAAATTGTAAACATACAGAAAAGGCATTTTTAGGCATGTTTAATTACAAATTACCAACGACTGTAATTAAAAATATAATACAAATATAAACATTTTTGAACAAAAAATACGATCATACTTTATAGACAATTAAAGAGAATTCTCCTAACTTCCCATCTCAATCGGGGCTTAGATCTGTATATCTGACAGGATCTATAAGAGGGCCACGGGTAGTATCAAGGAATGCCGTTCGGTATTCATAGTGGAAAGAAAGAGGAATTTCAAACAATTTTCCCACTGCATATATCACACTGCATCTGAGAACGTAAATCTCCTTGGCGGTGCCTACATGTAATAAAAAATTGCTAGTGCTGAACGAAAAAAGCTGCCCGAAAGAGCTCTCTTCAATCCGGTAGCCTTGGCATATTTGTGCTGAAAAAAGGTAATTTAAAATTAAATAATGTTTACTTCATTGGATTGAGAAAAAGAGAAAACTAAATCCTTCATTAATCGGGATTAATTTTATTGTACATGATCAATTCGCCGAAATGATAACAAATCTTTTTAAAAGCATGAAATTTTTTTTGGAAGTCATCAGATATTTTTTCAACAGGACCACGGATAGTTGCGAGATGCTCCATTCGGTACTAATAGAGAGAGAGAAAGAGACATGACTATTGGACGTGCTCCTAAGATTGATTAGGATATCTGCAGTAGCACGAAGGGCAATATACAAAGAATGATAATATGAGGAGTTTCATACTAGATATGGTTTTTGAATTAATTTCTAAATTGTATGAAAGAACACGTAAGAAAAAAAAGGCCTTAATACTTGTACCAAATGTGTGAAATGTTGGTTTCTTCCGCCCATACAACACACATTTGTCTTTGTTTCGCGAAATATATTATGCTTGTATCTTATCACCCCTAATGCGGTACGTCACTGGAATATATGGGGAGTGAAATATTACCTCCGAGCATGGTGTAGACCGGCAGTGCTCGCTGGAGGGGTTGGCGAGGAGGTGGGGCCGCCTGAGGCGGGGAGGGGGACACTGAAAATGCTAGGAAATTCAAACAATACTAATTGCAACGCGTGTACGAGACATTATTATATATAATATATTTTCGCGCCGAGATTTTGTTATGAGTTTCTACAGAAGCTAATTATTTTTTAACATAGGCACTTCAACAGAGACGGAGAATATTTTTAGGAAAATAATTCGTAAGTCTAGTCATTCGTGACTTCATTGGCCCGTTTGAGTCAGTTAACACGCTGTAGTTCACGAGGTGTAAAAATTACATCGTCCTAGGAGAAAAATTTATTGTGGACTGTATTGTTGGGAAGGAAGGTTGTACAACTCCACTAACCTACTGATGATGAGGCGTGACGTGCGCTGGAACCTGGCTGCTGAAGCTGGCGGTCGTAAGACGCTGGCACAGCTTGAATGAAGCCTGCGATTAATATAGACGCTGGCACAGCTCGCTTGTAGAATGATTTGTTAAGCACTTAACTTGTTTGATGTTACATTAGTAGTAATAGTGTTGTTTCCGGCACTTACAGGTGAAATTATTGTTACGTGGAGTGCGCTAGAAAATGGGAAGTACGGGTAGGTAGATAAAGATTTAGTTGAGAGTTGGTCCGAAAAAATCAATATTCTACATTTTTAATATGAAAAACATTTTTTATTTATTTACAATTAATTTTTAGTTACACGTCGCATAGACCGGTTTCGTAGTTACTATCTCAGTGTCAGTCTAAATACTTACTTTTAATCCCTCGCCTTACTATTTAGACTATAAAATATTGAATGAAAAAGAGAAATTCACAGAAATAAGATAATAAGAATCATAAAAGGAATATTTTTAAAAGTGGATTTGTAGTAATATTAAATTTTCATTTATGATGGAAAAATTTTGGTCACAAGCTTTCACTATTCTGCCCATGCTTGAGTTATTATATTTATCCATCTGTTGATTTTCGTACAATAAATAAACATTTATTGATGTGGGTGAGATTCTAGAGAATTTTTTTACCTTCTAAAAACACCCGTAGGAGCTTTTTAATTTTTACAGGTTATGTACGGATTTCTTTTGTAATTTAATAAAAGAAAACATTTTTGAGAAGAAAATATGAAAGTTGAGGCATTTATAGGGCTTTTGACTTGTTTTCGCTCGCATGTTTTTGCTCCCTGTTGCGTAAAATTTAGATCTGAATAACTCCCTAGGAAAGAAATTCAGCTTGTCTACAATCATTTTGACATACTCAAAAAGTTATGGAATTTAATCTGATGTATTAAGAAGATCTAAAAGCTCCGCAGCTGTTATAGAGTCCTGGGGGACTCTGTCAGCTGCGCATAGAGGAAAGTTAATTAAATTATTCCCACCACACTGTACGCAGATTATAAAGGGGGTGGAGGATGTATGGACAGAGGGATAACCTCATCCCCGCCCCTCGGATCCCTGTGAAAATAACTAACGAATAGTTAAAAAGAATAACACAAAAATAATCGGGTTGTAGTCCGGTGGCTAGTGTTGTGGACTCATGGATTAGAGGTCCGAGGTTCAAATACACTCTACATTTCCATTTTATAATAGTGGGTTTTACAATTCGTTGAAAATGGCCGCACAATTAAAATATTTGGGTAAATCTTACGAACAGTAATATTTTTTTAAAAATGTGCATTGGAAAATAAATTGAGCATTATAATATACACAACTAGTAAATAAGTTTAGAATTCACAAAGAAAACCATATGAATGTATGTACAAAATTAGAACAAACATTATCAAAAACAGGGATGTTTACAATAAAGGAACACCCTAAAATAAAAAAGGACTCAGAGATAGAGGATCCGAAAACCACCTCGTAAGGGGAGAACAGGACAAAAAAAAACGTATGCTCTCCGCCCGGAAGAAATCTTTGTAGGCGAAGAGCGGACTGTATAATTTAAAAATGAATATCATTCAATTTTGAGTAAGGTTTCAATATTTCAGTAAAGGAAAGGAGCACGGAAATGGACCTACCTTTCATGCGATGAGGATGTTCGTTTATTTTGGGGAAATGGATGATAAAGTTCACTATGACTTATGATATTAAATGATTTATTATAACCATTTTCACAACAATGCTTCACGATTTCGAAAATTCTGCAATGTGATGTGATGTCAAAATTTTGTTTATAATATTCCAAATCTAAATGGTCTAATATTCCATATTGATGTTAGGTGGTACCATAAGAATGGGTTAAGGGAAGGATGGGAAACAAAAGTAATCGGCCAGGAATAATATCGGTAAATCCTGTTTTTCCTTTTTTTTAAAAAAGAGAAATACATAATTTCTTATTACTAAATTTTTAAACCATTTCCTAAGAGTCGTAAATAACTTATTCTGAAAAAAATGAAATTAAGTAGTGGTAGAGTTTTATACTAAACAATCTTATATGATTATATTAGAAAATATCAAAATATGCCGCTTTTGGTGTACCAATAAAGTACCCTATGCACCACATGATGCAGATAAAGGAATCCTTATATATCGCGTCTTTATAAGAATAGTTATACTGAAGATATTTTTTTTTTCGAAATGGCCAATTAAAGTTATTTATTTTTATATACATAAATATTTTACATACATCAAAGTTACATAAAATATGAGTACATAAACAACATTAAATTTTGAAAAATACTATATAAAGCAACAAAAGATAGAACAGTGTTTAGAAGTAAAGTTGGTATAAAAAAAAAAGATGAGTATGTAAACAACATAAATTTAAAAAAAATATATATAAAGAAATAAAAGATAGGAACAGTGTTAAGAAAAATAGTTGGTATAAAAATAAAAATAAAAAGATGAGTATATTAACAACATAAATTTTAAAAAAATACAATATTTAGTCATAAAAAATAGAACTGTGTTTAGAAGTTAAGTTGGTTTTAAAAAAAAATATATATATATATATAAATAATTATATCTAAATATATAATTTTTTTTTTTTTTTTTTAATAAATTTTTTTATGCAGTTAAAGGTTTAAAGCAGCTAGGCCCAAAATGTTATAAAATACAATATGAAAATAATATAAGTTCTTTTTGATATGGTACATATACTTATGATTAATTAAAACAAATACCAACCAACAGGAGTGCTGGAAATTAATGAAAGAAATGCAAGGTTAAAATGGCTTTGAGCTAGTCATGTTTCTCGCAGCTCAGATAATACATGGAAAAAACATCTTATGTGCTGGCTCCCTCCGCTGAAGAGACGACAAGAGGAACAGCGAGGATGCAGATAGCCCAAGACCGTTTGTCGTGGAACAGGATGAAGAAGGCCTATGTTCAGGTGCTCAATTACAGATGTTTATCACGTCGATCAAACGTTCTTAGACAACAATTATCCATAAAAAAAAAAATATCACGTCGGTAATTACCGACAACTGCGACCATTGTGATTAAGCTACAGGAGACGGTTACTGGCTGAAGATATATATATCTTCAGAAAATAACCATAATATAATGATTATATAATATATAATAACCAATACTACGAGTGATAAACTCATTGTTTTTCTTAAATAGTATGTTTGTTTTTAGTATGAATTCTTAGATAAGACTATCAATAAGATTTTGAATTTTAATACGACTATTACTACCATTACGGCATTTCTCCGTAGGGGTAATCAGAGAGGATGGACCGCCACGCACGTTTATCCTGACATAAATTCCTAGCGTCCTCCACCTTCGTACATCATGTCATTCATACCCTCCGGTTCTGCCTGCTTTTGACCTGACTTAAGATTTTTCTTTATCTGATTATGCCACGTCTTCCTTGGTCGCCATCATCCCATGTTACCGTTCATTCTCGCCATATATACCTGTTTTACCATTAATTCGTCAATTGTTCGTTCTACATGATCAAACCATCTCAGAGATCTTTTCTTAATCTTATCGATTTTACCTTACTCAGATTAATACTCTCGTCCGATTCTAAAATATAATTCAAGCGGCTATATTCACAAATAAAAAATGAATGTATTCTTGATGGGGTGCAATATAATATTTCTTTTCTGATTAGTAAATACCTACTTTCAATTTCACCCTCAAGTTTTCTTCTGTAGAATAATTTATGTCTAGATTGGAAACCAGAATATCGTATATGATGTAATAAAGTAGTAGATATACGGATAAAATGATGCCTAAGGATGCCATACCTACACAACGCTTCTCCTTAAATATTTGCTGATTTAACCAAGCATGAAGTATGATAAGTTATCCATGCATCAGTTATTCTCCACATTTTTTAAATAACGGGTAGATTCCTTTTTTATGTTATAATACCATCTGGCGAGTTCTTGAAAATATCATATCAATGTGTTGAGTTTTAAAGTATAAAATTGGTATTTTAAATAGACATATTAAAAAAAAATAAAGTAAGTAAAACATTCATGTTTTTTTTGGAACTTCTTAGATATCCGGGCTTAATATTTTGCACACCAGTACAATTATTGTTTAAAAAAATCGCTCTAAAAATTGGTTTTCTACTACATTGTAATGTAGTAGTTAGCTTTATGAGAAAGGGCTCTACATAAAATTTTCTTCTTCTTTTCCAAATCCACTCCTAAGCGGGGCATGTGGACATTACCAGTTTCCTTCAGGAGACTCTATCACCAGCCAGCATTTTCGCCTCCTCCCACGTCAATCCCGCGCCTTTAGTTCCACCAAATGAAGTATAAAGATCGTCATCGACGGCCTTCCAGGACGGCGGGAGCCTACTGGTGTAAAGATGAGGCAACTTGGGTTTAAGTTCTCTTGAGGCATGCGTAGCACGTGTCCAAACCAGGTCCACCGCCGCATTCTGAAGACGCTCGTTATAGGAGGCTGCTGCGTCTGTTCTCAGACGTCAATGTTTGTAATATAATCGGACCACCTTATCCCTAATATTCTTCTCAGGCACTAACTCTCAAAACTCAGAAGCTTGGTGTTTTGAGTTTTGGTAAGGTGCCAAGATTCGCAACCATATAGAAGTACTGGGATTATGCAAGAGTTGAATAATTGGGATTTTGTTTTGAACAAGTATACACTAGAGTTTCGGACAACACGCATCATTTTAAAAATTGTTTCAGCAATTCTTAAGCGGGTTGCAAGCTCTTTGAGCATGCTTACATTCGCAGTTTTGTGAACTTCCAAGTATTTAAAGCTGCCAACTTTCTCGATCTTCCGTCCATTATTATAGAGAGGTTGATCAGGGTCAGGACAAAATTTGTTGCACATAATCTGTGCCTTTTTTGTATTAATATTAAGACCTAGACGAGTTGAGTTTTCCTGAAGTTTGTCAACAATTTTTTTCATCACTACCAGACTTTTCAAAAAGAACTGCATCGTCTGCATACTCCAAGTGGCACAACTTTAGGGAAGAGTTTACTTCTATCAGGTGGTATTGATTTGCAAAAGATAAAATTCATCAGTATGATGAATAAGAACGGTGCAAAGACGCATCCTTGCCTCATTCCAGTGGAGATCCGGAACCAATCAGTCAAAGGGCTGCCGATTTCCACACGACAATTGCTGTCTATGTAGAGCGCTTTTATGACAATTATAATTTTAGGAGGAATACCATATGCATCGAAAATCATAATTTATCTTAAAAAAAATATATTAAAAAAATTGTGACCCAACCACTTCGGGTTTTCAGTTATCTCTTGCGACGGTGATAAAAAATAAGAATGCACAATAAGTTTTTCTGGGTAATTATGCCGTGTATCGTTTGTACTATTTACCGACGTTTTGGATTGCACTACAGCGTCCATCATCAGGGTTGATGTTATTTGAGTAGATAGATGTGTAACGTTAAGTACTTAGGATTTTTACCGTGTTGCAATCGCTGCTGTCTACAGCTTGTTAATTTGAAATCTGTGGCGCTTCACAGTTTCATTTCATAATCAGCAGAAAACGTCCACAACTATTGCCTGTTTTCAACATTATACCTGTCATAGAAACAAAGTTTTTAACTTTATTTAAAAAAAATATTGGTTTAAAAATAATAGTGTAATTTACTAGACTTAGATTACATTTTAAAAATTAAAATGTTATATTCTTCCTAACATGACAATATTTTTGTGGACTACTGGTTTTGGGAGTCATCATCCCTAAAAAAATTAGATTCTAGGAGGTGTCAATAAATATTTAAACTTGCTGTTGGGAGTATTAATGCCTCCATAAATCCTTAAATAAATTAACGTGGATAAACACATAAGTATTTTAAATTTTATAAATTCATTTATTTAAAAACATGTGCAGTTAATGTATGCATTATTAAAACGTGTCAAAGTAAAAAACATTCCAACTATTATGTTGATTTGATTATTCACTCTTTTCAAAAAAATACTATCATCTCTGTTTAACTTTTCTATGGCTGGCTGCTTTCTGCATAACTACGTTCCCATTGTTAATGCTTTTTACATTAATTTTAATTTTTAAAGAAGCTAAATTTATTCAGTATAAAACCACTTACCCACTTTTCTTTCTCTACCGGTTTTGAGACGTACCTGGCTCTTTGTCAGGACACCAATTAAACCAACATGCAAAGCCCACTATACACCTTCACCATAGTTGATGCAAAAAAATATATAAACAACGCAACATGTATTTTAATAATCAACCCTTGTTCTTTTTTTCCTCTTGTTCCAGATTTTTTTTTGCTTTGCTTATGCATACAAAACTTTTTTTCCTAGAATGTATATTTTGTATAATAGTTATTTTTTACGGGTCTGGGTCCGTTCCTTTATTATTTTTTTTCATTTTTATAACCAAGTTCTTCAGAAAGTCAATGTATCTTTCCGCCGTGGATTCGTTTTTTATTACTTCTTGGTTTTTTAAAAATTGGCCGTATTGTGCGCACATTTGTTTGCAATTTAACCTCTCAGCGTCAAACAAAGGACAATCATGTCATATAATATGTCTCGAGAGATGAGTCCACCGCAAGGGCAGAAATCATTTCATTATCAACCCTTACATGCACTGATAAGGTTATGAAAATATTGTGTGTTGTGGGAGTGCACGTTGGTTAAACTGGTGTCCTGACGAAGAAACGGGTACGTCTTGAAACCGGTAGATATAGAAAAGTCGTTAAGTGGGATACAAAGAAATTCGTAGATATTTAATAACATTTAGTAAAATATTTGACCACAAAGTTAATTTTTAAACATTAATGATAGGTACTTAAATAATTTATTATCTTAAAGTAAAAATTAATTTTTGTCTCACGGTTTGTGAATCATTTTTCCTGCAGCTATCTTCCAAGATGATACATAATCAAATTTTGAAGAGTCTCTCAAACTGTTGGCTTCAAAGGCGAGCTGGATGCATTTACCCTGGAAACATCATATGGATAAATACAGACCTGTCATATATTTTGTAAAATGTTCCTTTATACATCCTAAAAGCGAACAAAAATATGTGAACCACTAGTAGTTGTTTAGCGAAAATGTTACTCTACAAATAAATTACTACAACAAATTACTCAATCTACAAGACTGCAAATGCACAAAAATAGATCACGTATCAAAATATAAGTATTTAGGTATTATTATAGATTCCACTTTTAATTGGGAAGAACAGATAAAAACTGTTTGCAATAAGCTAAGAGTTTGCCTACTTAACATGTACCATTTAAAACCATACATACCATACCCAGTGCTGAGACTAGTTTACTTGGAGCTAGTTGACCCAATTATTCAATATGGATTAAGAATATGGGGATTCAGTTTTAAATCTTATACGAATAGAGTCTTGAACTTACAGGTACAAATTTAAAAAATTATCGTACCTGTAAAAATAAAGAATGAGGCAAAAGACAACAATAAAATATTATTTGATTTTGTTAACGTTTTGCCAATTAACAAACAGTGTCAATATAAGATAATGACAGATCACTTCCTCGATTGCAATTTTAAATCCAAAATAAACCACCAGATCATGACCCGACAAGTATCGGCACAGCAGCTGATGGTACCACGACAGAAAAACTACTATGGTGACAGAACAATGGGTAGTGTAGTACCAAAACTGTACAATTTAAAACCAGCTAAATCGTGAAGAAAAAAACCTAATTTCATTAAAAAAAATAGTCAAAAAATTATTAAACAGCAAGTGAAACTTAAGTGTATAAATATGTTTTATTCTTTAATTATTATTAAACTATGTACTTACTTATAAATTTTTAAAAAAAAATGTAATGTAGCCCGCAGACAAGCTTCGGCTTTGCGGGAACAAAAATACAATTTCGTATGTTATTTGTTTAAAAAAAAAAAACTTATTGATTCTCTTTCTTTCATTTATATCGGCGTGACAAAAAGTTATTGCTTGGTCAAGAAAACAGATAATAATGAATTGGCCATATGGCCATAATTTATAATATTATTTATCGAGAAGCTTTAGGTTGGAAATGGCATTTCGAAAAACTCATTAAACATGTTATTAAGTAAAGGATAGACAGCATAATAAACGGGCTCATTGTGAAATTAAACAGCCTTCTGAGGGAGGTGGATCTTTTCCATGCTAGGATAACCAGATTTAGACTCTTCTCTCAAACTATGTATCATAATGTGTATTAGTTACTAATTCGCCATTGTTTACAATTGTTCTTATTGCGGTGTTTTATCAGGTCCCCCGACGTTGGCGATCATGCAGCGAAAGCATCTCGGTCCTGCGCTACTCCTAGCCAAGACAACTGCTTGTTGGATGTACTCGCCACAGTGATTCCTGGGAAAAGATGACCAGAGTGGTTTCCCGTTGCCTTTTCTGGTAGATTTTTCTGTCGGGACTACCTTCCCGTAGCTGGTTGGTTCTGGTTTGAAGGCGTCAGAATCTTGCTTTTCACCATCTTGTTATCTGCTGTGATCACACCGTTATGAGTGTGATCTCACTGCCCATGGTTTGCGACGTGAACGCTAACGAGTGGGTCTAGTCAGTATCAGTAGTGTTGCCGGTGGCATACAACTGGGCATTCGAGGCATTTAATAGAATCACACACTCCAGCACGATTTGACTATTCGTTTTTCAATGGCCTTTTTACCATTCAAGATTTGACTCACTGCGATCCTAATGACGCGACGGTTCAAAACCCGAATGAACTGTACGTTGGACCTCAATAATTTATGGTGCTTTTTTAAAAACACGCTTTTGTAATTACCTAATAATATAACATTGTAACTGGCAGAAGTGCTGTATTGTACATTTAAATAATTAAATAAATTCATAATGCATTTTAGAGTTAAGCGAAAAGAAGATTTAAATCTTTATTTGTGGAATACTTGGATCTTTTATTTTCTTTTGCATTCTTAATTTTTATTAATTTGATTCGTTAACTGTCTACTTGTTTTTTTTGTCTCTGCCTCTATTTTCTATTTCTTATTCCATTGTTTTCTACTAAAACCTCTTTCAGTTTTTAAAAAAAACAAGAAAAACCTACATGTAACATTCCATTTTTATTTTATGTCTCTATGTATTTCACTTTCAAACCATAGATTTCATAATATATTATAGATTTAGTATATTTATTTATTTATTTATTTATTGTGGATAACTTATATAGCGCGATTTTCGTAATAAAATACCTCAAGGGCGCTTTACATGGTGATTCTATTGTTAAGTTAATTTAATTGAAGCTTTTAAATTTGTAATTTAATTAAAATAATTTATTTTGTTGTCACGTGCTACGGATTTATTCAAATGATTTAGAGAACAAGTGGGTTTTAAGTTTTTTCCGAAACATCACTTCACTTTCACAGCCTCGCACCTCTGCTGGGAGAGCATTCCATGCCATAGGGCCTGCGACCGCAAATGCGCGCTCACCAAATTTAGTGCGCTGCTTGCGTAGAGGTATAATAACTTTTCCTCTCGCCGTAGACGCAGCTGATCTAAGCGTGAGACGCCTGTCAGCTAGTTCATCTGGAATGCATAGTTCCCTTAGATATTCCGGAGCCGAGTTGTGCAGTGACTTATACATAAGCCAACAGAGCTTGTATTCGACCCTCTGTGGAAAACGTAGCCAGTGTAGTTCCCGAAGTAGTGGAGTGATATGACTGAACTTAGAGATTCCGAAAATAAGTCTCGCTGCGGCATTCAATACAGATTGTAGGCGAGTCATTTTGTTCATTGGTAGACCTGCATAGATACCATTACAATAATCGACTCTAGACACTACAAACGCATTTATTAATTGACGGGCGGCATCAACCGGCAAATTTTTGCGTATGCATTTAATTTGTCTCAGCTGGTAGAAGCATGAACTTATCGTTCTACTAATTTGAGCGTCAAGAGTATACCCACGCAAAGGCCATGCCTACCTGGGATTTTTTATGTTAATTAATAAAGTGATATATGTTTTAAATACGCACTAACATCTTATCAAAAATTTGTAAATAAATAAATAATACAACAAATTTTCATATTGTAAAATGTCTAATATTAACTTTAAAAAAACATAAATGAAAACTCCATTATTGAACAGATATAAACAAGCCTATTACAGCAATCGTTAAATTTCTTACTGTTTTTCTTACCAAAAGCATCCTTGTTATTTTTTTTGTCCGATTAAATAACAATCAGCCACATTTCAAAAGTGTTTAATGGTGTATTCTATTGAATTCATTCAGAATTAAAAAATGACATTCGTACCTCGAAAAACTAAAAAATGCGATGTGCTCATTTTAACCGTGTACACTTCGAATAAGAAAGTTTGCTTTTGTTTATTATTCATAAGTTCTAGTTTTGTACTATCATTGGTCGTGCTTGGCAATTAATTTATTCCTGCATAATAAATGTCTGCCTTAAAACAGTTTTGCTATTATAATAGATCGACACTAGTCGCAGCGACGTCAGGAGCTTACATATTTAGCACTGACCCCCCGTCAACAAGAATAATAAATTTTCTGCCTTAAAATAGTTGGCCAGACAGTTTGTATTCCATGGAAATTCATTTATTGATATTCTATAAAAGAAGTTTAAGTTATTATACATATAGACCTTTAAATTATTATGCGCGTGTGGGAAAAAATACTTAAAAATGAAAATAAATATAAAATATTAAAACATTTAAAATTATTTTTTTTAAATACATAAGACTCACCCTTTTCTGAATTTCATACAAAGAATATAAAATCTAATTTTGAAGAACCTTTTTTTAAAAATAAAAATGAATTCTCTTAACACGAGCCTGTATTGGGGTAGGAAAAAAAGTTATTATTGTGTATGTAAAAAATACTTTTAATTTTACACTTATTTGTTAATAACATTTTCAACAAATAAAAGAACAACAAAATAAATTTGTTGAAATATAATAAAAATGTAGTTCATTGTAAAAAAAATTGTTGTGGTAAATAAACGTTTTCGTTACTAACCCTAGTTATGATAATATTGTAAACTAATTGTTTTCTTTCGTGCTATTATTGAAGAAATCTTCCACTACACACCATTCTTTTAATTTCTTTTCAGTTCATGAGAATTAAGTGCTTGACCGTAGTGGTGAGCGTTTTGCGGAGCAGTGCGGCGTGGTCAAATCAAACATATGGTAACAAGTGTAGTGTCCATAGTGACCGCGCGGGCACGGCAAGGCGTCGCGCCGCAAAACGCTCGCTACTTTGGCCAAGCACTAAGTTATTCAACGGTTAACTTTGTGAAATGACATTGCAAAATACTAAATAATAATTAAGACAATAATAATAATAATATCGGTTTATTAACATAACTATTCTAATGATCTACAACATTTTTGTAAGAACAGATATCTCTAGATTGTGTGTAATCTGCCTAACTAGGGAGACCCTGTTTTTAGGCACAAAAACTAGTCAGAATGTGAAACTGTTTGTAAAAAAATCTGTTGTTATAACCCCCCACGGTTTTGCAAATGCGTTGCTTTTAACTGTTATTTTTAGAAACAGTTTGATTCGAGCATTAATAATATCCTGGCTATTTCTTATTTACAGTAACAGATCTTTTTTTTGATAATCTGTTTCAGATGTTTTGGGAGAATATCTATTTTTAAAAAACTGTTACAATTGTTTACCGCATCTAATTTAATCAAGAAAATCTATTTATCAATCGGCAAAAATAATAACTAAATGAATTAAATAACTCACCATACTAAAATGAGAATTACGTTGGGGTAGAGTGGGCTTCTGATTAGAAGCAATTGCGGATCTGATCTGTGAGTCTGTGACAACCGGTTCATTTTTTTCCTTATTTGCAAAATAGTTTTGCAGTTTTTTTCTAATTTTTCTTATTCGAGTATCAATACTTTACTTTCTGCAGTTATTTTTCCATTTTTATTTTTAATTTTATTTAGGATATTGTAAACTTTTATGTTTTTTTTTGTTTAAGACTTGTATTTCATGTTTTTGACTATTATGTTCTTGTACTTTGTATCTACTAAAAATGAACCATATTTAAATTGGGTTGTTGAAGGCGGTTCAGTGGAATATTTAATTTTTTGATAAAAATCACCTTACCGTCACACGGGAGATGATTAAAATACGCTGCACTTGGTTTATCAATGCAGTGCCCAATGCACCAATAAGTGCGGAGAGAGAAATGATAATGCTGATCATAAATCGGGTTGTAGTCCCGTAGAAGTGCCACGGCTCCTGGAATAGAGGTACGATATTCAAAATCAATTTCAAATCTATTAAGTTGCTTAATAATTAGTCGAAATTGAAATTAATTTGGTGAAAAAGTTTCATTATAAAATTATTTTTTAAATTTTTTTATTGAAAAATATTTTTTTGACAAAGAACATAATTATAAAGTTATAAATGTTTCGTACATACATAGTTAATCATAACGTTTCTACCTCTCGAGTAAAATGAAAAGCTCGTTTTTAGAGAGGGAGTTCGTTTCACATTATTTTTTTTATTTATATGTATACATCTTCACCAACAAGCTACAAAAAGTGGCTTGGTGGGATTTTAGTTTATGTAAAAATATAGCAAGTGATTTTTTTTTTAAATTGTAAAAATGTATGATTATACTATTAAAATAAATAAATTAAAAAAAAAAAAACATATCATGCGCGGTCCGTTCATAGAACGCATGGAACTATTGGTTCCCCTACATTTTGGAAAATAATGTTTATAAAATAGCATATTTAATAAATTAATTATCAGTCATAATACCTAACATTAAGATTACTACAAACAAATTATGGAATAATAATTTGATTAATAATCGCGATAAATTGTGTAGGAATCTTACTATCCCCTTAAAAAAATATGTTAAAAAGCAACGTAGCCTACGGCACACCCATTTACCAGCGCTGTCAAGCACTGGGGTGACAGTCCCTATTCCGAAGTGTTTTACCCTTCTTGTATTGGTAGTAATGGATGTTTTACCTCTCTTGTGTTGGTAGCAATGGAATTGGTAGTATTCGCATCGCTATTTCGAGTAAGCGCTACGTACCTGCTACGTACGAGCGCTGAAGTCGCATCATGACGTCACACAGTTAGAAAAAGAAAATGGCGCGCGTGGGAAAACGGTTTAAATTATAAACTTGTGTTAATCTGTTAATCATAAATCTACGGCGTGCGTGTCCTCTTTTCGTTATTGTTTCTATGTTTGTGACAGTTTTCCCACCTTTTCTCTTCTATTTTTATCGCCTGTGATAATTTAACAATGTCTAAAAAGTGTTGTGTGCTTTCTTGTCAAGTTTCCGGGGACATCGTAAAATTATATTGCTTTCCCAAAAATGAGCCCGATGTCTTTAAAACTTGGGTTATTAACATTAATAACCCAAAATTAGACACATTATCACATAGTAGAATTCGCTGTGCATTTCGCGTGTGTCAAAGACATTTTCAGGCAAAGTTCATTGAGGGAAACTGTAGACTACTTCCCGGAGCAACGCCGGTTTTATTTACTGAAGAAGATATGGCCAAAGAAGCAAAAATAAAAAAACATTTTAATATACCACAAAACTGCGCTAATTTTCAAGGTAATATTGCTTAAGTAAATTTGTAAAATCATATAAACCATGCTCGTGTTTTGTCATTTAATTGTTTTAATGAAAACTAACAAATAACTGTTTAAGGACGAAGACCGGAACACCTCATCAGTACTGGCCCATTATTACCTGTCACTAGTAGAAGTAATATTACTGGTGAGTATACATTTTCTAACTTCCTATCTGTTTTTATTATCTAACTCTTTTTATCCAGTGTAACTCTTTATCTATCTGTTTTTAGATCCCCCTGTCTCTGCTGGACCTACAGCTACAAAAAGAAGATGTAACACTAACATTGCTCGTAAATATTTCATTGACTATATAATGATTATTTTTGAATAATTTTTTTTTTTATTTAAATATTTTATCATATATACAATTTTATGTTTTCTTTGCCTAGCTAACAAGGGTACATACCCCGTTCCAAGCTAGGCAACTACATGATTATAGTTTACAAAGGACAAACTAATAAAATATAAACTTACTCTTATACACATTTTTATACATATACACACACACATACACACATACATACATACAAACATACATACACACACATGTACACACACCCATGCAAGCATATACATACATACATTCACTAAACATAGACAATTTATTTGATATATTATGAAACTTCATAATTGCTATTTGTATATATACATATTTATATATATTTTTTTTTCATATTTTATTTTTAAGGCGCTGTATAGTAAAAAAATATCCCGACATCATGCCTGTGTCCCGTGTAAAGCTTTATCTATTTGATTTCAGGTCTCCCTGTCGCAGCTGGAACATCCACAGCAAGTTATAAATGCATCCCTAGCAATACCTGTAAATATGAATTTTCCTTTCCCTTTTCTTTTCCTAAATCATGCCTGTGTCCTGTGTAAAGCCATATCTATTTTTTTGCAGGTTTCCCTGTCACAGCTGGACCATCCACAGCAAGTTATAAATGCATCCCTAGTAATACATGTAAATATGAATTTTCATTTCCCTTTCTTTTCCTAAATCATGCCTGTGTCCCGTGTAAAGCTATATCTATTTGTTTTCAGGTCTCCCTGTCTCAGCTGGACCATCCACAGCAAGTTATTACTGTAAATATAAATTTTCCTTTCCCTTTTCTTTTCCTAAATAATGCCTGCGTCCCGTGTAAAGCTTTACCTATTTGTTTTCAGGTCTCCCTGTCGCAGCTGGACCATCCACAGCAAGTTATAAATACATCCCTAGTAATACCTGTAAATATGAATTTTCCTTTCCCTTTTCTCTTTCTAAATCATGCCTGTGTCCCGTGTAAAGCTTTACTTATTTGTTTTCAGGTCTCCCCATTGCAGCTGGAACATCCACAGCAAGTTATAAATGCATCCCTAGTAATACTTGTAAATATGAATTTTCCTTTCCCTTTTCTCTTTCTAAATCATGCCTGCGTCCCATGTAAAGCTTTACCTATTTGTTTTCAGGTCTCCCTGTCACAGCTGGAACATCCACAGCAAGTTATAAATGCATCCCTAGTAATACCTGTAAATATGAATTTTCATTTCCCTTTCTTTTCCTAAATCATGCCTGTGTCCCGTGTAAAGCTATATCTATTTGTTTTCAGGTCTCCCTGTCTCAGCTGGACCATCCACAGCAAGTTATAAATACATCCCTAGTAATACCTGTAAATATGAATTTTCCTTTCCCTTTTCTCTTTCTAAATCATGCCTGCGTCCCATGTAAAGCTTTACCTATTTGTTTTCAGGTCTCCCTGTCTCAGCTGGACCATCCACAGCAAGTTATAAATACATCCCTAGTAATACCTGTAAATATGAATTTTCCTTTCCCTTTTCTCTTTCTAAATCATGCCTGCGTCCCATGTAAAGCTTTACCTATTTGTTTTCAGGTCTCCCTGTCGCAGCTGGACCATCCACAGCAAGTTATAAATACATCCCTAGTAATACCTGTAAATATGAATTTTCCTTTCCCTTTTCTCTTTCTAAATCATGCCTGCGTCCCGTGTAAAGCTTTACGTATTTGTTTTCAGGTCTCCCCATTGCAGCTGGAACATCCACAGCAAGTTATAAATGCATCCCTAGTAATACTTGTAAATATGAATTTTCCTTTCCCTTTTCTCTTTCTAAATCATGCCTGCGTCCCATGTAAAGCTTTACCTATTTGTTTTCAGGTCTCCCTGTCACAGCTGGAACATCCACAGCAAGTTATAAATGCATCCCTAGTAATACCTGTAAATATGAATTTTCATTTCCCTTTCTTTTCCTAAATCATGCCTGTGTCCCGTGTAAAGCTATATCTATTTGTTTTCAGGTCTCCCTGTCTCAGCTGGACCATCCACAGCAAGTTATAAATACATCCCTAGTAATACCTGTAAATATGAATTTTCCTTTCCCTTTTCTCTTTCTAAATCATGCCTGCGTCCCATGTAAAGCTTTACCTATTTGTTTTCAGGTCTCCCTGTCGCAGCTGGACCATCCACAGCAAGTTATAAATACATCCCTAGTAATACCTGTAAATATGAATTTTCCTTTCCCTTTTCTCTTTCTAAATCATGCCTGCGTCCCATGTAAAGCTTTACCTATTTGTTTTCAGGTCTCCCTGTCACAGCTGGAACATCCACAGCAAGTTATAAATGCATCCCTAGTAATACTTGTAAATATGAATTTTCCTTTCCCCTTTCTTTTCCTAAATCTTGCCTGTGTCCTGTGTAAAGCTTTATTCATTTGTTTTCAGGTCTTCCCGTCTCTGCTCGACCTACAGCTACCAAAAGAAGATGCGCTTCTAGTTTTTCCTGTAACTTATTACTATTCTTTTGAGTTTGAATCTAATTAATGATCTAGAATATCTCTTATGTGATGCTTTTTTATTTATTTTTTTTTACAATACCCCAAAGGGCATTTACAAAAATAATACCAATGAGTACTTATTATCTATTTTGATCTGTCTAATGTTGGTCCTACTTATCTATATCACTCTCCTGTTGCATTGTAATAATGTATTTTTGTTTTTCAGACCACAGATTCAATTGCAATTTCACACCTCAATCAAATAAAATTATCCAAGAATATAAAAAATGCAGGTCAGCAGCTAAAAGGTATCAGCGGAAGGCTATTTCTTTCAGGGAAAGGTTAAAGACAGCGACAAAATTTAGTCAATCTTCATCTTTTGACGAATTAACTAAAAATCTCTCCAAGGATGTTAAAACTTTTATGTGGTTGCAAATAAAGTGCTCCAAAACTACCAAGAATGGCAGGCGGTTTTCTGTTGATGAGAAAATTTTGTCCCTGGCTTTGTTGAAAAACTCGCCTAAGGGTTACAAACTCTTGCAGAAAATTTTTGCATTGCCTTCAAGACGAACCTTATTTAGGCTTCTTGATGGATTAAATTTCCGAACAGGAATAAATGCAAATATAACAGCATTTTTGAAAAATGCTGTTAGCTCTTGGTCTACCAATGACAGAATATGTAGCATAGTGTTTGACGAGGTTTCACTGACACCATTTCTATCTTTTGGTGTGGAAAACGAAGGACTCCAAGGGCTTGTTGATTTTGGAACTGAGAAAAAAGCCAGGTTCGTTTTTTAAAAATATTTAGTATTGCCAACAAATTATTTAATTCCATTTGTAATGTCATAATTTTGAAAATATAACATTTTTCTTATTTCAGATTTGCGGACCATGCCCTGGTTTTTATGATAAGAGGGATTACGGGCTCTTGGCGTCAACCTATTGCTTACTATTTCTGTGAAGGGACAACTCCTGCCATTCAGTTAGTTAAATGTATTCGGGAAGTGTACGCTGCTGTATCAGATACTGGTCTTATTATTAAGGCCAGTATATGTGACCAAGGTGCAACGAATATTGGAGCACTTAAATATTTGAGAGAAGATACACGAAGAATGTATTTGAGAAATGGGAAAGATTATGGTAATAATTATTTTTAATTAATAAATTTGGAAAATAATAAATGCCGATTCAATTAATAAAAAACTTTGTATTTATATGCCAATCATAAATTTATTATTTGTTTAAAAACAAGTTTCTGGTATTTAGAATTACCCATCATCAGATATAAATGTAAACTTACAACGGTTTGTATTTACACCTAATGATGGGTGATGAATTCTGAATACCTAAGACCTTTGTTCTAACTAATATTAAACTCGTGTGTGGTGTAGATACGTGTTTTTTGTTTGAAAGTTATTCTACAAACTAAATTGTAAAACAGTAGAGGGAATTATTTTTATTTTCTTAGTTTATAAATGCAAAATTACATTCAGATTTTCTTTACAAATATTTTACTACTTCAGTTTTATACTATGTTTAATGTTTTATTGAAATTTGTTTTCAGATGAAACTTTTTTTGAAATATGTGGTCATAAAGTTTTTATAATTTATGACCCCCCACATTTGATAAAGGGGTTAAGAAATAATTTTCTAAATAAAAATATATCGACTGAGGGTAAAATTTCAAGCTGGGATGATTTGATTTTTGTTTATGAACGGGACGCAAGGATTGGAGATGTGAGATTATTAAAATCAATACACGATGAACATATTATACCTGACAAAATCAGAAAAATGAAAGTCAGCAACTGCGTCAAAGTGTTCAGTGAAAGGATGGTTGCTGCTCTTCGTTTTGCTGCAGAATTTGGTATGTATCTAAATGTACGGTATGATATAAAAATATTTAAAAAAATATTAAGTCTTTAATAAATACTTGTTTTTTTCTATTTCAGTGTCGTCACCAAAAAAAGAAAGTTTGTTAGCCACCAGTGATGTCGTTTTATTCTTCGACAAACTCTTCGACAGTACAAATGGTGCTACCAACTTTTCCAAAGGTAAAATGAGATACATTACGACACCGCAGTCTGCACACCATGCATTTTGGATTGATGCTATTAACAAATTGAAGAAAATGAAATTTTTGAATTCAGGGAGAGAGAGGATTGTACCATCTCTAAAAAACTATATTTTGACCATCAAAGGTTTTCAAGGGCTCTGGGCAGATTTGCATCAGGCTGGTTTTAAAAAACTAGTCACGCGACGTCTCAACCAAGATCCATTGGAAAACTTTTTCGGTGCAATAAGAATGTACAATGGAAGGAATGTGAATCCAACATGCAGAGACTTTGTCAACACTTTTAAGTCTGCACTCATTAGTCATTTTTTGTCGTCACACTCTCCGACATTTAACTGTGAAAATGATAGAGGGCGCATGATACTAAACCTAAAAGAGTTTTTAAGTTTCTCTCGTGATAGTCCCACATTACTTTCAGAACCTGAGCTCAATAATGAATCAAGGATGTCATTATCTAGTTTGTTAATAGCAGAATGCAATAGCATTACTGTGCGTGATGTATCTGTTTTACGCTCTCAACAGGAGAGAAGTAAAGTTGGAGCCCATGGATATACTGCTGGTTGGGTTTGTCGTAGATTGTTAAGTGACAATAACTGTGAGGCCTGCAAACAATCCCTTACTCAGTCAGAAGCTTCAATTCATCACAAATATGTATCGTTGAGAGAGAGAACCGGTTATTGTTTAAAATTAGCATCTAAAAGTCTTCTGAATTTATTTACAAGATGTATTGAAATTATTAATGAGTATTTAAATAATCCAAATAATCTTATCCAATCAAATATCCATAAAAACTTGCAGTATATTTTGGAGGAAAATTTAAATTTTGAGTGGTTATGTCCAAGCCATATAAATGTTATAAAAGTTAAACTCGTTAAGTTAATTGTTAAATTACAACTATTTAATTGGACTCAAGAAATAAATAAAATATTAACAGGAAAATATGATTCTAAATTACTTAATTCCAATCTAAATGTTTTACAAAAATTAGCTGTTATAAAAAGCAAAAGGTATTCAAAAAACAACCATTAATTTATATTTTAGTAACTATTGATTTGTTTACTCCTGCATATAAATACAGAAGGCTTTTATCACATATTTTTAAACAAACAATTATTTTTAACCTATTTATTTCTTTATTGTTGCAAAATGAATATGTTATATCTTTTTATAGCTAACATACAGTATTTCTTTAAAAAATTAACTTTAATTGTTCACAGCATTATTGCAAATTGAATATGTTATGTCTTTTGATAGCTAACATATGGTATTTCTTTTAAATATGGACTTCAATTGTTCACATCATTATTGCGAATTAAATATGTTATGTCTTTTTATAGCTAACATATAGTATTTCTTTTAAATATGGACTTTAATTGTTCACATCATTATTGTAAATTAAATATGTTGTCTTTTTTTTTAGCTAACATAGAGTATTTCTTTAAAAAGTGAACTTTAATTGTTCACAGCATTATAGCGAATTAAATATGTTATGTCTTTTTATAGCTAACATACAGTATTTCTTTAAAAAATAAACTTTAATTGTTCACAGCATTATTGCAAATTAAATATGTTATGTCTCTTTTAGCTAACATATAGTATTTCTTTTAAATATGGACTTTAATTGTTCACATCATTATTGTAAATGAAATATGTTGTCTTTTTTTTAGCTAACATACAGTTTCCTTTAAAAAATGAACTTTAATTGTTCACAACAATATTGAAAAATTGAATATGTTATGTCTTTTTTAGCTAACATATAGTATTTCTTTTAAATAAGGACTTTAATTGTTCACATCATTGTTGTAAATTAAATATGTTGTCTTTTTTTTAGCTAACATACCGTTTCCTTTAAAAAAATAATTCTAATTGTTCACAGCATTATTGCAAATAAATTTGTTATGTCTTTTTTAGCTAACACACAGTATTTCTTTTAAATATGGACTTTAATTGGTCACATCATTATTGCGAATTAAATATGTTGGCTTTTTAAAGCTAACATACAGTATTTCTTTAAAAAATAAAATTTAATAGTTCACAGCATTATTGCAAATAAATATGTTATGTCTGTTTTAGCTAACATACAGTTTTTCTTTAAAAAATGGAATAAAATTGTTCACAGCATTATTGCGAATTAAATATGTTATGTCTTTTTATAGCTAACATACAGTATTTCTTTAAAAAATAAACTTTAATTGTTCACAGCATTATTGCAAATTAAATATGTTATGTCTTTTTTAGCTAACATATAGTATTTCTTTAAATATGGACTTTAATTGTTCACATCATTATTGTAAATTAAATATGTTGTCTTTTTTTAGCTTACATAGAGTATTTCTTTGAAAAATGAACTCTAATTGTTCACAGCATTATTGCAAATTAAATATGTTATGTCTTTTTTAGCTAACATATAGTATTTCTTTTAAATATGGACTTTAATAGTTCACATCGTTATTGTAAATTAAATATGTTATTTTTTTTTATAGTTAACATACAGTATTTCTTTAAAAAATTAACTTTAATGGTTCACAGCATTATTGCAAATCGAATATGTTATGTCTTTTTTTAGCCAACATACAGTATGTCTTTTAAATATGGACTTTAATTGTTCACATCATTATATAAGTATATATATATATATATATACATATATAGAAGGAGAAGAAGATATACATGTTATTTAAGTATATAGATATTTAGATATATATATATGTGTAGAATTTAATAAACAAGTTTTGCTCCTCAGAAAATATTCCAATGTTATCTTTTTTTGTTGCATAAATCTATATTATCCATGTATGTATTGAAGCGTTGACTTATCATGTTTTTCTTTCCAGAACTTTAAATAATGATTGGCATGTCTAATTATGCGTTCCATGTTGACGTTTTTTTATCTAGCTTAACACTGAATTCTCCTCTAAATCAAAGTTACAACATAAACTAAATTATTAAAAAATCATGTTCCAAATAAAGTGTCTTTTTTTCATCTCCTCTGTCTTCAAAGCCTCTTCACCATTAATGATCAGTGTTAGGATAAGTTTGCTTTATAAAAATTTGTTGTTAAAAGTGGTGAATTCACTTTTAAATCACAAAAAAGGAAACTAAGATTTTTTATTACACTTTGTGTGATGGCAATCAATTTCCAAAACTTACAACTCATTATTTTCAAAATGCAGCATCATTAATGATAGAGAAGCTTTAATTCCTTCATAATATAAACGTGTAATTTGATCAGTAGTAATAATTAAAAATCGGTGGTAAAAGTAACAATTTGGAAAAAAAAACATTAAAAAGTGAATACTTCTGATTTTTAACTATTACTCAAGATCAAGCTATGAGCTGTAAAAGCTTTTAGGGAAAGTTTTGAATTTCCCGCGGATTTTTTTTCGATGGATATAAGCGCCAACGTGAAATAGCGCAAATACAAAATTTGACCAATAGGAATATGTTATTATACCTAAAGGTCAAATAGTTGTTACGGCGCCGTAGTACTAAGTGTCAGATCTGAACTAGTAATAGTTCTACATTATCTCTGCTGTCAAGCGCGTACTTATCGGCAAGTACTTACTACTGGCTAGCTGGGTATCGATTCAAAGAACGATCGCGATGGAAGCAAATTCGAAATTCCGTTCCAGCGCCGCACTGAACGCGCAGTCCAGGCGCAGGCGCAGACTTAAATCTTCACTAGGCAACGGAAGCAATCGAAGCATAACAATACATTATTTTCCATGTGGTGCGAACGCAATACCGCGCCGCGCCGCACAGCACAGATATGCGATTTTGGTATTTTGGCGCTGGACATAATAGTTTAATAATTATGTTGTGCTAGAGTAGGAATACCAAATTAAATCTAGAATTTAATTCAAACATTACATCAATATAATGTTGATTTGTTATTAGAAAACAGTTAATAATCTACTGCAATTATTGATTTTTCGGGTTTAAATAATGACCAATTATTTTTCGTTGAAAAGCCATGTTTTTTAACAAGATAATATTTATTTTGGTTTCACTGCATTTTAGTCAAATAAAATATAATTCCACAAAATACTTCGCAGTTTTTTATTGTAGTGTATATAGTGAAGTTGGTTAATTTGTTATAACAATTTATTACTAGAAATGTAAAATTATTGTTTTTTTTTCTAATCATAAAGCATTTAGTTTATCTTTAATTTTTTAAGGCATTGTATATTATTATGTACCAATTACTTATATATTAATTGCTTCCCTAATCAAAAACCCCACCATTTATATATATTTATATAAACTATTTAATTTACATTTTATTTTTACCATATAGAAGAGATTCCTTAAAATTAGTTATTATATTCTAGAATATACACAATTTTCCACTGTATGGAGTTTGAGATAGGGTGGGTCTCATGTTTTTTCAAATTTATATTTAGATAGATAGATATCCGGAAGATTATTAAAGTTTTTTTCCCAACATACGAATGATGATTTAAAGCCGCAGTTGTGTTGCATCTGTGTAAAGGTAAATTATTTGGAAATTTAGGCTTACGAGAATTTTGTATATAAGTGGGTTTTTTTTCTTTGAAAGATTGTATGATTGGTGCATTTTTAAATATGTTATCAATTGAAAGTATATCTAGTTTTTTAAAAATTAAATTTGATGGGTAAGTTCTAGGCTTTTTGGTATAATTTTATAGATTTTTTTGAGCATTTAAAAGTGTTATATCTCTTAACTAATCTGTTAACTAAATTTTTGATTTGCATATTGTTCCATTTAAAGGTTATTCTATAATTATTTGACTAATTTTTTTACTATAAAAATTAACTACTTTATTAAATAATGAAGTTTGACAAAGGGTTTCTGGAAAATATTGGCCATTCCAAATTTAATAAACTGCCCTTTAATAAACTTTAAAAGCACGAAAAGTATATAAGTATAACTTAAATCTTTTTGATAGAGACTGTATTTTTTGCTTCTTATATTATGTTTTCTTACTATTTCGGATGTATTAACTATGTATTAACTATGTATTATGTATTGTCACGAAAATGTTTTTTTTTATGTACGGTCCCAAATGAGTTTTTTTATAACTCCTGGGAGTATAATATCTACTGTATATATTATATGTTTAATTAATAATAAAAAAAAACTGTGAAATTAGAAAAGAATGCTATAAAAGTTTTAGATATTTAATCTAAACTTTGCTACAACACGTATCATAGTCTTATAATTTGTTGAAGTTGAAATTGAAATTAATTTGGTGAAAAAATTGAAACACAAAATAATTTATTAATCTGTTAACTTAATCATTAAAAAGCATGTTGTTTCATGCTTCAATCAATAGTGATATAATAGTATAATTGAATTTAATTTTTATTTTCACTTTCAAAATTAATTACTAAATTAAATTATGAAGTTACTAAAGATTTAAATAAAAGTTTTAGATATATAATCTTAACTTTGCTTGAAAACGTATTATTGAATAATTATTATAATTATAACTATCCGTATATTTTTTTTGATATGTATTTTGTGTATTGGTGTGTCATAATATTTATAAATTGATTAAAGTGTAGATGAGTCCCGAGATTACACGGAAACTTCTAAAAAGTAGGGACATAAAAATTAATGATTGTGCTACTACAAAATTGTGTATTGTGCGCCCTTGAGGTGATTTTCACAAAAACGGCGCCATACAAATTATCCAAATATATATATATATATTAAATAAATACAAATATAAAAATCCACCACAGCGGTATTCTCATTTTATGTAGGTAATATCATTGAATTATTAAGAACGCTGATATCCCAATAAAAAATAAATAAAATGTAATATCTCTCTCTAGATCAGACGAAATATTATGTTTTTTCCAGTGTTCGTCCACCGTGGGTGGTGGGGGAAAGATGGTTGGGTGGTAGAGGGCGGTAGTAGGAGTAAGGGGCACGCATGGTAGAGCTGAAGGGCGAAAAGTGTGTGCTCGGCTGTGGAATATATATGTGCATGTGTGTAAGTGTACGAACGTATTTATATATGTGAATGTATGTATATGTATATTTATACAACTACACCTTCCCGGGTCGGGTGACGTCACACCAGCCACGCCCACGGTCCGGAGGGTTGTCATGGTGAGAAACTGAGAAACATTTCACATAATCACTCACTCAATTTTTAGCTCAAAAACACGGAAGCTGATTTAAAACAGTTTTTTTAGCAGTCTAAAAAATCACTTATGCTAAAAAGACAACACCCTCTTGCAAGAGCAATCGTCAAAAGAATAACAAATCTATCATCATTCCATGTTTGCTTCTTAATTTTACAATCGTTTTATGTATTTCGTTCCTTGCCTTATGGGATAACGTACTTCAACAATATTTGTTTGTGTCCGGGCGGATGAAGAAAACAGCTCTGTGTGTGAAATAGAACTAGAATCCTGAATGAGTTGCCACCAGGTAAAAATTCTGAAAAGAGGAATTCTAGTTAAGAAAAGTCACATTTTTTGCTAGCGCGTTGGCGCGTCCCCTTACCACGCTTGAGGTCCCGGGTTCGTTTCCCGGGAAAGTCGACATAAAAAATGTGTTATTCGTTACTAATAATTTTCGGGCCAAAACTAAATGTATCAATATTTGGTTTATTAAACAATTTTATTACGAATTTATTTAAGATTGTTAATTGTTAATTTATTTAATTGTTAACTTTACATGAAACTACTTAAATCTATTAGCACTCATTAACTTCAGGGTACCTGAACGAAGGACTCGTCAAGTACCTCCGTTTAGTTGCAACAATTCGCGAACAGTATACTCATATAATGCTATTCTGAATCGACTCCATGTACTCGGCAATAACTATTCCGACGTTGCTGATATTTTAAACATAAAGCATAGTTTTTATAAATTAACTCCATTTAATCATTTCAAAGATGGTGAACGGTAATTTACATTTTTAAAATTATGGTGCTTTCTATGTTTACTTTTGTATATGTACTATTGTGTACCATATTAACGTGTTTACTAATTTTTAAATTACTTTAATTGGTATTATTATAACAATTATAAAGTACAGTTCATATAAATCAACTCTATTTGATCATTTCAAAAATGGTGAACGGTAATTTACATTTTTTGAATTATAGTGCTTTCTATGTTTACTTTTGTACATGTGCTATTGTGTACCATATTTACGTGTATACTTATTTTTAAATTACTTTAATTGGTATTATTATTACAATTATAAAGTATAGTTTATATAAATCAACTATATTTAATCATTTCAAAAATGGTGAACGGTTGTTTACATTTTTTGAATGCTTTCTATGTTAACTTTTGTTTATGTACCATTGTGTACCATATTTAAGTGTATACTTATTTTTTTAATTAATTTAATTGGTATTATTATCGTGACACCTCACTAGGGCCCAAAACAGCAAAATATTACATTTTGAGAATATGTGTCTCAGAAGAATCTTAGGTGTGTGGTGGTTTGACTTTGTGCGGAATGAAGTAATAAGAGAACAGACGCAGCAAACTCCGGTGACAACGCAGTACATGGCCAAGCCAACCGACACGGTTGGCTTGGCCATGTACTGCGGATGCCTTCTGAGAGCCTTAACCATGCTTGCCTACTTTACAAGGCATCAAGTTCTCGACGTCCTGGACGTCCACTGCGGCAGTTCATGTCAGAACTACGGGACGCGAACCTGACTTGGGAGGACGCACGGAGCTGGAAGCTGACAGAGATGCCTGGAGAATCTTCGTGGACACCATATGCTCCGTCTAGGGAGCGGAAATGGAATGATGATGATTATAACAATTTTTTTGATTTTTTTTTTGAGTCACAAAATGATTTTATTGTATTTAAAATACTTAAATTTTGTGCTACTTAAAGAAAAAAACATAAAAAATATTTTTCTTTTAAACTTTTCTCTGCACACCAGTGTTAAATTATTTTTTTAATATCGTAATATATTATTTATACGAAACTGCACTGATATAGTATTCATGTTACATAATTCATTTTTTAATGTGATTTCTACGTTTTTTACATTATATCGAAGTGTTTAAATTCTTTTAAATATGTATCTTTGTCAGGTAAAAGGCACTGCGTGCCGTGTATATTAATAAATAAATATATTTTGTAAAGATCGCATTCAAATCACTAACAACTTCGTCCCAAAGATTTGGCGTGAAAATAATGCCTTACAAAGAATTACCTTAATTTTGTATACCGACTAGTAATTTAGAATGTTGATGCACTGCCTTGCAATATGTGCATTATTGTTTTATGTTTTCTACTGGACATGAGATATTTATTTTACCTTTGTACTTGTTTTGAATAATAGTTTAAAGGAATAATAGTTTTTAATAATAGTTTTTTAATAGTTCTGAGAACTGGAAAATTGTCCCATACATAAGTATTAAGATCCTAGTTTAGTTTATTGCTTTTTGTCCTAGAATATCTATCACATATAATTGAATTTATCGAGGAACAGAAATTTCGTAATAGTTTGAAAAGGTCTCAGAAATATTTTGTTTGACACTAAAATGTGAGTATTATTTTTTGCGGAATGCAATTGACATAGGTTTTTGAAAAGCTTGTAGGAGAGTAACATCCTTCACTCTTCATCTTGGAGTCTGCAGATGTGCTTGAGAGTTGCTGCCGAAAACTCAGACCGTAGTAAGCAAGGAGTGTATGCATATTTGAGTGTTGCGTGTATTAGGTAAATGTGTTTACCTACGCAATAAAAAAAAAAAAACCAGTAAAATGGCTACATAGTGCCAATACTACCATATAAATACTAAACAAAATGTTATATGTGAAGCACTTATGATGGTCTTAGCATATCCCGCCATCGCTCGAACAACGGTGAATGGATCCACCCTGCTGTGGCTTGGAGAAGCGCGTTATTAGAGCTTTTCAGGTGTTCTTACATTTTTCTTACATTTTTTCTTACATTTTTTTTTGCACCACAACAGGCCAGGAGGCCTAATTACAGTGGTGAATTACATCACAGAGCACCCAGGCTTGAGAAAAATCACATTTTAATTTTTGTGTTCTCACCGGGAATCGAACCCGGAACCTTCCGTGTGTGAATCATGCGTCTTGACCACTACACCACGGAGGCCGCCGTTTCCATTGGCTACAGGCTCTTTGGCGAAGTAGGGCAGCGAAGGTGTTTACTCGTCCAGCTATAAACATTTCGGAAGCACTGCAGTACTTAGGCAGTCTGAATAATTGCCTGTACGAATTATTATACGTCACCCTTATTTTTTTTCTATGCTGCTTGCGTATAATTGTTTCATAGTTCACCTGTATACATGGACGTCAAATACGGTGAAAAGTTAATTTTTTCTCTTCATCACTGCACTGAAAGAAGCGTCTCGCTAGCAAAGAGGCCCTGGCATTGATGGCTCTTCTCTGTTTATCTATGTCCTGATCATCTTTACAATCATCAGTCAGTATGTGCCCTAGATACTTGACTTTTGCAGTTACCGTTAAACTATTGTTGTCCAGGAATGCAGGTGGTGATGGGTGCACGAATTCAGAAAATGACATCTTGTGTTTAAATATAAGTACAGCAGATTTTTCGCAAATATTAAGCAACAATCTCATATTATTAAAAGATGGAGTCAATAATACCATATCATCTACATAACTAATATTGTTAGCGCAGACGCCGTTAACATGACATCCGACTTTAATTGAATTAAGGAGCACAGTAAGATCATTCATATATATATTAAAAAGCGCAGGAGACAGACAGCCTCCTTGTCATTTAAAGAAACTACGGTTATCTTTTAGAACCGTGCAATAATTTTTATTTCTGTTACATTAATTAGTGAGCCTCTAGAGACGACGACGGAAGATCCTTAGTGACAGGCGAAGCTTGTACGCATCCTCGAGTGTTACGAGAGAGAGGGCGTGATTACTCAGTGGTTTTATTCGAGCTGATTTGTGTATTAAATGACTGTGCTGCTCAATTTTTTCAAACTGTTTTCAATTGTAATTTACGTGACATTGCGGAATTTGGATAATAAATAGTATCTTGAAGAAACCCTGTATTTTTCCTCATTCGCATCTCACCTGAGATAGGCGAGACCATCGACGCGAGAATCCTGCACCAGCTAGCGTGAACGATAACAATATATAATAATCGTTTATGTTGTTTTTACTATATTTAACTTTCCTTGAACTGGCATGTGAAGTGTAAGACTGATCACCTTGCCTTCGCATAACAGATTGATGATCATAATGCGCTGCATTTGATTTCACAATTTTGTGCAATATGCACCACCCGTTGCAGATAAGGGTTAGGTGATGATGATGATAATGCAATAAAAAACAAATTTATTAACATATTTATTTAAATTTTATTGAAATATTCAAAGCATTAACACTGTGGTCAAACATTGAAATATTTCTATTCAGTCGCTTACCGACTTTTATATGTCAACCGGTTTTGAGTGATACCCGTCTCTTCGTCAGGACACTAATTACACATAGATATAATGACATCCAATAGCAAGGGTTCTATCAGCACTTTGGTTTAATATTTTTGTGCTACTACTATTAATAGTAAAGGTGTACAAACAAGAGGAACTTTAGCCTTGCGGGAAATTGGATACAAACATGTTTTCTCACGCGCGGTAAAAATTGGAGCATTAAATTATACGGCAAAGTTTCTTGAAAACTACTTTGAACAACGGGACTGGTTCATATGAATCAACCAATGATAAGAGAGTTGTGGAAGACTTTTATTTTTTACGCGGTTTATTGACCATCAACGGACCAATCGGCAGAACTGACCGAGAAGAAGCGGAAGATATCTCGAGCGGAGTAATTTCAGAAATACGAATCTTTAAAAAATCATAGCGTTGATAATACGATACTTAAGATTAAAAAAATATATTATTTGGGTTATTTTGATACAAATAATTTTTTTTGAATAATCACAGAACTTCCTCATTAGACGAAGAGACGGATATGTCTGGAAACGACAGTAAAATAGAGAAAATAACAGAGGGTGTCCGATGAAAAAAAAAAAATGTTTCTTCTTCTTTAGAATTATTCTCTCCACTGCTGGATAAAGGCCTCTTCCAAACGTCTCCATTCCTTCCTATCACCCGCTTTCATTATCCATGTTTTACAGGCAATAGAGGCGATGTCATCGACCCATCTTTTCTGTGGCCCTTCAACACTTATTTTGTTTGCCCAAGGTCACCACTTTATTATTCTAGGGTCCACCTGCCATCATTTTGCCTCGCCGCGTGTCCTGCCCACTGCCATTTCGATTTCACTGCACGATCCATGATATCTACGACTCCGGTTCGGCGCCTTATTTCTTCATTTCTTATTCTGTCTCTTAGACATACACCGAGCATCTGTCTTTCCATGGATCGTTGCGTGCATTTTATTTTCTGTCTACTTATTTGTGTTACAGACATGGTTTCTAGTCCGTTTGTTGTCACTGGCAATTTGCACAATTCATATACTTGTCTTTTTAAGCATAAAGGGACTTCTTTATTTTCAAAAATATAATTTAGTTTGCCAAAAGCAGCCCGACTTAGCCCTATTCTTTTTGGTAACTCCGCTATCTGTTTTTTTTTATCAAGTTTGACTTTGTGTCTTAGATATATATATTCATCAACCACTTCGATTTTATTACTGTTAATGAAAATGTCTCTCCCTGTTGGACTTATAATCTTTGTTTTATGAATATTTATTTCCAAACCAATTCTTTTTGAAGCCTCATGTAGTTCCATTATAATGTTTATTCTAAAAAAAATCTATACCTAAATAAAAAGTTACTAATGACATAAATCTCCTTTTTAATTCTAGGTAATTACTTTTTTTCTCATTTTATTAACACTTCTCTTATTTTACTTCGGGAATTCATTCTGATAGGGAAAAATTTGGCGAGTGACGTCGTTCAAATTTTCCTCGGTCAAAATTGTCCACGTCAGTGGTTTTTAAACCATAAGCTAAAGGGTCAAGCACCGTGCTCTGCGGGTAATGGTTAGGTAGCTACTTTTCATTATAGCCTACAAGTCTATGCTCCTATCACCAGCCCATGTTGTGAGGCGATAGGTAATCACATTAGTCCATTTCTCGCATCACCACGCCGGAAACAATCCTATAATTGGCCGCATCGCAATTAGCCGCCGTTCGAATTTTAATCCCTTCATTTTGAATTTCCCGCCACAGGCAGAAGCGAGCGTCTACCGCCTCCTATCGGCCAACCAATTCATTACGTAAAGCTCCCAAGGTAGGACTCTAAAAATGTATAGTTCATTAGACTATCTATAGAACAAACATATTAAACAATTATTCAAATTATAAAGTCAGTTTTAAAAATAAATATAATTTAAGAATAAAAACACTCATTTTAACCACTTATTTTTTATTTAAATACCGATCCGTCACGGAACCACTAAGTGCTCCCTTATCAAAGCATAATTTATAAATTAATGCAATCCTATTTTATAATTTTAACAGCGTAACGTAAAAGCTCCGGAATCGAAAAATCGGAATAGAAAGTATGTACTTTGTCGGCCTCGTGGTGTAATAGTCAGCGCGTTAGCCTGCCATGCAAGAAATTTCAGGTTCGATTCCCGACATGGTTGATATGAATTATTTACTAGAATATTTCCTAGTCCCTCGACTGGTACCTGAAGCGCAAGACTGATCATTTCACCTTTATGTAACAAAAATGATCAAGATACGCTGCGATTGGTGTACCAATGCAGTGTCCTATGCACCATTAACGCGGGAAAGAAACGACAATGATAATACTGACCGATTTAATAAAAATGTTTTATTTAACCATTTCTATTTAGTGTTTTGATGAAATGTCAATTTAAAAATAGCCCAATCTTTAAATACTGATGATTTAGAAATGTGGATGTTTTGAATATGAGCAGAATAGTGAATGTTACACAATGTGAAAAGTGGTAACTTAAACCAGTCAATGACAAGTCATAAGCCCTGGACTTCCATATTCCCTTCTCAAAAATGTTTTCCCTAATTTGGACCTAAATAACTTCCTAGGGAGATCCAGTGTGTCTACAAACATTTACACATACTCAAAACATTGTTTATATTACGAAATTCATGTTTTATGTTTGTAATATTTTAAAATAAAATAAATAACAAATAATACTTACAATTTATAATTGAATTGTGCCCACGAAGGCCATGTACCATGCAAACGAATGAACCAAAAAACAGTTTTACCTACAAAGTGGTAACATTGACAATCGTTAAATTTTGTGAAATAAGCATTGTTATGTTTAAAAACCCAATATAATTGTGGTGACGCGAGAGAGAGGCGCGAAAGTTATTTCCTCGATAGCTTAGAGAGCATGAACTGATCCAAGATGGTCCAACAAGGTCAGCCAACACACACGTTACTAAGGACGTTTACTGCCACTTAATATACAATGGAAATCGACTCACCTGTGTTGAAGTGTTTGCCCTCACTCCACCATATATTATATGCGGGAAGGATTTTTGGATATTGGTTGCGGTGATGATAATAATGCCATTGAAACTTTTGCGGTAATTTTATATGAAAGCGGTAGGAATATTATTTTTCGTTGTTAGTTTATCGTGCGGATCACAGAAGACATATTCTTTTGTTTTTAGAAAAAATACAGATGTCAGTTTTATTTGAATATGGAATTTGTGAATTGTTGCAATGCGGTAGGTACTGCCGGGCTGCTCAGGTTCCTACTTCTCAAGGAAAAACTGACAACCAAAACATATAAATGTCAGTAAACATTGAGGCAACCAAATTGACTTAATAAAGCTTTGCCAAAAAGTTGTTATTGAATTGCTAAAAAAAATCAAAAGCACGTTTGCCTGCCTTTCTACGTGGGCGTATTTCAATTTAACAAACTTATTTTAATTTTTGTACTATATTAAGAGCTGTATTAGAAAATGGGAATCATGATTTAATTCAGTGTATTTGTAATATATATGCGTACTTCTAGAAATCAACTATGTAACAAAAAAAAACATTTATAGGAAGCTTAATAAATTACAACAGGGATGGAGAATACCTTAAATAAGGGAATATGGAAGTCTAGGCATTTACAGGGCTTATGACCTGTTATTGGCTGGTTTAAATGGCCACTTTACACACTATGTAACATTCACCGTTTTGCCTATGTTTGAACTTCCATATTTCTTCAATTGTTCCATTTGTTGATTTTAGTGAAATTAAAGAGCTGAAACCTTTATTGTTGTGAAGAGATTAATCTGACTGAATTATTTCACATAACTAGACAACGCCTCAAAACAATTTTCCAATTTTTTAACTTCTTCTTGGACCAGTTGCCCTATAAATGCCTAGACTGCCATATTCTCTTATTTAAGGTATTCTCCATTCTTGTTGTAATTTATTAATCTTAATGACTCCCGAGGGGGTGAAATACAGTCTTTTGTCAACAAACATTTGGACTTACTCAAATATTGTAATTTATAGGAAGATTAAGAAATGTACAAGATATACAAGGTAGTGTTCTTTTGTATAAAGCAATCATTTATTCAAACATAAACTACTGTACTTCCATTTTTTTTACGTAATAAAGGGGAAATTTAAAATATGCAAATTCTTTAAAACAAGGCGTTGATTATACTAAAAAAAATATTTATTCTTATGTAGGAAGAATGCACAAAAAAAAATGGCTTACTCACAGTAAAGCAAATCATAATATATAATGTAGCAATTCCAATACACAAAATAATTAAGGGGAGAAATAAAATTTAAGTAACCCTCAAATTTCACACTCGTGAAACAGGGAATAAAAAAAAGATAATTAACATATTACGACAGAGATGAACAAAAAAATAGAGAAGGTAATATAGAAGTCCAGGCATCTATAGAAATTTTGACCTGTCGTTGGCTGGTTTAAGTGGCCACTTTCCACACTGTGTAACATTCACCATTCTGCCTGTATTTGAACATTTATATTCTTTCAATTCTTTCATCTAGTGGTGTTTGTGAAGTTAAAATGCTGAAACCTTTATTTATGCGGGAGAGATTCACCTGTCAATTGAATTATTTCACCCTATTTGCCTAGTAAGGCAACGCCTGAAAATCTTATTTTTTCAATTTCCATACTTCTTCATTGACCAGGTGGATTTATCTATATTACCTTCCCTAAAATGTTGTTCACCTCTGTTGTAATATGTTAATATTAACAGCTTCCCAGGGAGTTGAATTCAGTCCTTGTCTACAAAAATTTGGACACACTTAAAATATTGTTAAAAGATGATAAGATTACCAATGAGAAGAAAAACAGTCTTAAAGTTCATTATACAAGGGATTGAAGCTGTACAATGAGTAACATGAAGAAATAAAATAAATAGAAAGCGTATATAGTTTTATTCCACTTTTATTCATATATTTTTTACCAGTGATTGGGGTTTACACGGGTTTCGTCGTGATTGATATCGTCAGACTGGTGATGACTAGTCTGATGATGTCGGTCACGATAAAACCTGGTCACTGGTAAAAAATATATAAATAAAAGTGGAATAAAACCATATACGTATTTCTATTATTATAATTTAAATGCAGTTCAACCAAGAAATGTCAATGGAAAAACTCAGTATAAATAGAAAGCATTGAAATCTTTTAAGACTTTCTGATAGAAGAATCCTAACTGACCTAATATTACTTTTTAAGGTGATCAATTCATTAATTGACTGTCCAGATTTGCTGGAGTTGGTGTGTTTCCGTGTACCTGGTCGACATACCCGCCATAGATCTTCTTTTTGTTCTGCAAGTTCTAGAACCAACTATCACATGCACTCGCCTATCCCTAGGCTCCATAGATATGGCAATCAGTATGAGGACAAGGCTGATATATTTGTTTCTGGACTTGATAGTTATAAAACGAGTCTGATTTCTTTTTTTCTCTCGCAATATTATTCTTAAACTTTTCTTTATATTTAAAAATGTTTTTGCTTTTTTTGTTTTTTCATATTTATGTATTTATTTCGATAATATTTTTGGTTGCTTATGTGTATTTACCTACTTGTTACTATTGTTATAGTTATGCAATTTTATAATTTTTTGTTATGTTTTTAAATATGTATTTTTTTTTCATATTTATGTTCAATATATGTTAAAGGCAATTTATGCCGTTTATGTAAAAATAAATAAATAAATATTTCAAATTAATTTAAAAAGACCGATTCTTGGGAAATTTCGATAAAAAATTGTAATGAAATTTAAAGCTTATATTAACTTTATATTGAGATGTTATGAACTAACCTTATAAAGCATAAATAAATAAATACAACTTATGAAAATGTTTAACAAGAAAAATTTAACATAATAAAAAAATGTGTTATATATATATAAGTATTTACCTAATATAAGACACAAATTAATTCATATGAAACTGTTTAAAATTTTAAAAATGGTGACCTATTTTACCATAAATTATTGTATGTAGGTAAGGAGAATTACAACGAGTATATTAGTTAAACTAGTTTTAGGGTTAACAATAGATGCCTGAATATATTATAATTGTATATGTACTAGAACCATACCTTTTTTTATTGTAAGAATGAATTCGGAGTCAGCCATTTGTTTCTAGGGTGAAATTAGCAGGGGTTGTTTGCAACAAACCAAGGAGTTCTCAAACTGTTTTTTTTTTTTTAGGAAAGCGGAAAAACATCTGCAAAATCATTAGATAAATTCAAAATATAAACGTTATTTGAGAATGCGAAATTTTAAAAAAAAGTTAGCTTTTCGGAAACAGGAAATCTATCACAACACTCTATCATTGGTTGATTTAGAAGAAATTCGGACGTTATTTAAAATAGTTCATTTTTTAACAATGTTTTAAATGTGTGCAAATGCTTGCAGACTGGCTGGATTTCCTCCCTAGGGAGTTATTAGTATTCAAATTTGTCGCAACAGATAGGGAAAACATTTTTGAGAAGGGAATTTGGAAGTCTAGGCATTTACAGGGCTTCTGACCTATGGCTTATATCCTTCTCTGTTGCAACAAATTTAAATATGAATAACTACCTAGCCAGGAAATCCAGCCCGTCTGCAAGCATTTGGACATATTAAAAGCATTGTTGAAATAACTACCTGGTAAAAGAAGAAAAACATTTTTATAAAATTGTTTTCAGGAGTGGCCTAGTATGTAAATTGGTTCAGCCAGATGAATCTCACCCACATGATTAAGGTTTCAGCTCTTTTACTTCACAAAAGTCAACAGATGGAAGAGTTGAGAAAATATGGATTTTTAAACATAGGCAGAATGGTGAATGTTACACAGTGTGTAAAGCGCCCCCTTAAACCAGCCAATGACAGGTCATAAGCCCTGTAAATGCTCAAACTTCTATATTTTTCTCTCAGATGCAACAAATGTAAATAGTTCATTTTTATAAATTTTATTGTTTATTTTATAGAAACTTCGCCTCATAATTAAATGCTGTAATTTTTACTATTATTAAATGATGTAATTGTCAGATTTTAATTATTTTTTTGTGTATTTCTGTGTCACATTATCTTACAAAAAATATATCTTTTGTATGAAAAAGGAAGATATGTACCATTTTTCAACTGTGTCACTTGTAAACGACCCTATTAATTAAAATCTTTGTTATATAAATCGATAACATATTTTAAGACGTGTCGATTTTATTTATTATTTGTTTATTCATTTACTTACGGACTTATTTAGTATATTTAACAACGGGAAAAACATTTCTTTATAATATTTACAGGTGCAATTGAAATAAAATTCAACTAACGAAAATTAAAGCAAGGACAAAAAAAATTCTTTGCGACCGACCGCACATTTAGTTATTTTCTTTAAAACATGATTTTTAAAATTGTATTATAAGGTAATACGCCTCAAAAATATTTTTTCTTATTTTTTTCTACGTCTACTCCGAGTGAAACATATGAAGATCACAGCACGTCACCAGAAGACTATCGTTAGTCAGCACTATCTTTATATATACAATTCCTCTGTACGTGTGATGTCACTGAACTTCTCCTAAACGGTTTAACCGATTTACGTGCAGTTTTCAAAGAAGTATAGATCTTTGCCCTGTGCGTGTTTGTAGATATTAAAATCTTCAATCTTATATGTAAAAAAGAAGTAAGAAGCAAAATTGTTTTATTCATCGATGTACCAGGGTTGCATTCGAGGAGAATGCATTTACAAAAAAATGGAAATATGTTGTTTTTTGTCTATTAAAAAAGTATCTTTTTGAATGTTTACAAACAGCATTTGTTTTTTGTGGATCTGAATCAGATTCTTTCCTTAAATTCCTGTTAAATTCTACCCATTTAGTTCGTTTACTGGATTTTTGGTAATACTAAAACAATATTGAATTTTATACGTTTTTAAAAATCGTATTCTTACAAGTACACCCCTCTATTGGTAAGAAGACCGGAGTTTGACGTTTGCATAAAGAATGCCATAATTGAAAAAAAAAACATTTTATGTTTTGGAATTCAACCATAGACAAGTACCTAGGTACCTACTTAAATTGAATATTAATATTTTTTAGTTTTGGAATTCAATCATAGATTCACAATTGGAACCAGTAGGTGGAAAGTTCGAATATCAAAAAAACTATTGGGGAACCAGGCAGGCAAGCCAACGTTCGGGCAGGCAACGTCTGTCGGGTTCGCTAGTAGTTATATATTTTTTCGAATGTGAATTTTATTTTTCAGTATTTATCAAACGATTTCAATTTTGAGGCAAGTCGTAAATAAGTTCTGCTAGTTAAACGGGAATAAAGTTGGTGCAGAATGGGATCCAAACCACAAGAATGACAATCTGCTTTGTTATTAACCTTTTTTGTTATTAAATTTTATAAGAAAATTGATGTAATCATTTTCCAAAGAAAAAAATGCAGAATATTTTTTAATGAGTTCCAATTACAGCGGTGAATTTTAATAAGAGCCCAGAACACCCAGGTTTCTGAAAAATCACGATTGAAATATTAGTTTCCTACTGAATATCCTCTGAGGAACATAGATATTCCTTCTTGTTTTATCTTTTGAGAATCGGTCGTCTATCCCTCGCAACATTAGCAAATAGGGGATGCTGGGTGGCGATTATGCCGTCGGGTACATACTTCATATAACGTGCTAGTTGTACAATCTACCCCCAACAGTATCCATAGGGGTATATAACCCACCCTAACTCAACTGACCGATGACTATTTTCCAGCAGTGGGCGAAATGATTTATTCCGAGCAATGTTTAAAACTCGCTCTAGGGTTGTCTATTTGATTCTCTATCATAAATTAATAACAGAAACCGTCGCATTTAAATGATAATATTTTTTTATGGGGTCGCTAGAATTAAATGGAATAAATTATGAACAACTACGTCACACAATGCTACAATGCTTTTATGTAAAATTCGAGTAATAAGTCAAACGCAATTATTATGCAGTGATTTATTAGATTTGATTTGATGTGCTACACAAAATTACTCATTTGGACTTGAAAAAAATTCAAATAATTATATTGCAGAAAAAAAGAAACGAAGTCATCAATCGACTTCATACTCTGGGCAGTAAGTAACAAGACATCGGTAATTTATTTTACGTTACGTTATAAGTTCAAAACCTATAAAGCGGCCCTTCTCTTGGATTTCATGGGTAGGAGAAACTATTACTTCGTAGTTCTAAATAAACATTTTTTTTTATCATTTAGTATTATTCATAATTGTTTTCGTTTCTTTTTTAATTTTTTTTCTTGATTTTATTAATAGTTACAACATACTCCTCTTAATAAATATTTTTTTATCTGTATATATATATTTTGGATACTGTTTACCTTTTCACACTTCTTGAATATTTGTAAATAACTGATTTCATTAATTTATTTTTGAATGCTGTCTTTACCTTGTTCAGTTATACATTAAATCTACTTATCCGTTAGTAAATTGTTGTGTTTTATTATTAACATGTAAAAGGCAACATGCTCTGTTTATTTTAATTTTAAAAAAATATACTACTGCTACCATCACGCCATTTCGGCAGAGAGAACGGACCGCAACACTCGTCTATCCTGGCATAAATCGGTTCGGTTCTGTCTGCTTTTGACATGACCAGACTTAAGATTTTGGTTTATCTAATCATGCTACGTCTTTCTTGGTCGTCTTTGTCTCACGTTACCGTTCATTTTCACTATATAAACTTGTTTAACCATTTTTTCGTTGTTCATTCGTTCTACGTGACCAAACCATCTTAGAGACCCTTTCTTAATCTTATCAATTATACTTGACTCAGATTTACACTCTCGCTTGATTTCATCATTCGTAACCCTGTCATTCAGTTCACTCGGTTTTCATCCTCTCTCTGCCAGCTCCATGTTTCACTTCCATACATAAGTGTTGGGACTAAAACTCCGTGGTGAACTGCCAGATTAGCTTCGATTGACATATGTTTATAAGCAATTACTGTGCTTAGTGCTCCGTTCATTTTGTTGCCCGCATTCACTCTCCTTTCAAAATCTTTTTCTATTCTTCCATCTCTTGAAAACATACTTCCCAGATACACAAATTCTTCTGTTTGTTCAAGACATTCGTTGTTTACATTTATTATGCAGTCAGTAATCTCACTATCCCTTTCAAATACCATCACTTTTGATTTACTTTCGTTCATCGCCAATTCGCTCTCCAGGCATACATCATACATAAAACCTTATAAAATATATAATGTTTGATTGTTTTTTAGAATTAATGCATATCATTAAAAAAAAAACTTAAATAAGTAATATTTTTACTCGTTAAGGCGTACAAGGTAATAATTATACGAGATTTACAAATTCACAATTCCTATGTGGAAGATGGTTTTAGTGGCCACTTTACACACTTTGTTATGTGGACTTTTAAACCAGCTAATATGTGGTATGTTATATATATGAAATAAATAAATTCACTGATGTCTTAATTTAACAAAGGTTATAAGTAATAATCATCAGTTTATTGATTGGAATATGATTCAAGTACCCTTTTAATCAATCTTCTGCCAGCTGTGGGCACAAGGCAATCACATCAATAACAAACCTTTCTTAATTGAGTAATTCATTGATGTGTTCCAATATGGAATATACTCGTTATGGCATTTCGAGAATGCGAGAATAATACATGTTTCTTCGAAACATTCTGAAAACGTAGCATATTTAAGGATTCTATTGAAATCGTTATACATTTCTGATTGATTGTTACAAAGGTTATGCTGTATGTAGATTCAATCAATCAAATTGAAAAAACTCCTCCAACGAGGGGTGAATATACATCAAGTTAAGCCAGTTTTCACAGACATTAAGCTTTCATTATTTTTCTCCGTTCTATTCAAGTGCCTGCAAAATGAGATAACGGAGCAAGGAGAAAGTCATGGTTTTCTTGGATAAAACCTCCGTTTAGGGGTTATCGGGGATGATTTCACGCTAATACAAAATGATCTCCATATTTAACCCTTTAAACAACTAAAATGATATATTAACAGTAACGTTAAATAATACATGATGCTTTAATTTTTGTACGTGAACCTATTAGTTATACCGATTAAACCCATTGTAAATGATCAATTATGTAAAAAGTATTTTTTACGCATCATTTTCCTTAATCATGCAAAACTGTACACAAAACTTGACCGCACGTCTTTTCACGATTCAGAACATATTGCGATGAAAGGATAATATTATAAAACCTGGGTCTAATTTATCGAACACCGCCACGCACGTATTTTTTTGAGCCTGTTATCGCCTTTTAGAGTTGATTTGTCAACGCAATAAAAATTACATTTATTTGTATTAAATTAATTATAATGCTGTTGAAACGCGATCTAACTGGCGAATGTGTGGTAAAACTATCTCGAGATTCGTGCGTTATGTGAGACTGAGACAAGCATTATCGACAAAATCAAGAAAGAAGTGGTACGTGGGTTTGGGACATGTAAAGCAAATGAACGGCAAAAGAACGGCTAAAAGGATTTACAAAGAAAATAATAATGATTATTGTAATATTTGATTTTGTCCAAATGTTTGTAGACAAAAGACTGGGCGTGAAACCCTCCAGTCTTTTGTCCACAAACATTTGGACAAACTCAAATATTGTAATAAAACCAACTGATTCAAAGAGGTTGAAAGGCGAGTTTTTGGTGCCTCAAAACCAAAACCAACCAGCTAAGAAAAGGTATCCCCGGCAGAAAATCCACCAGAGAAGGCAACGGGAAACCACTCTGGTCATCATTTCCCAGGAATCACTACGGCGAGTACATCAATAAGCAGTCGTCCTGGCTGCTAAATGTAAAATTAGCGCAGGACAGATACATATGCTTTCGCTGTAGTGATTGCCAACGTCGGGGGGACCCGGCAAGGCACTAGAAGAAGACGAAGAAGAAGATCCAAAAAGAAGTTTAAAAATTGGAAAACTGTTTTCAGGCGTTGCCTAATATGTGAAATAATTCAGTCAGATGAATCTCTTCAAAATAATAAAGGTTTCAGCTCTTTAACTTCACAAAAATCAACAAATGAAAGAATTGAAGATATATGGATGTTCAAACATAGGCAAAATGGTGAATGTTACACAGTGTGTAAAGTGGCCACTTAAACCAGCCAATGACAGGTCATAAGCCCTGTAAATGCCAAGACTTTCATATTCCCTTCTTTAGGGTATTCTCCATCCCTGTTGTATTTGTTTATGATTATTGGTTTTTTTTTGTATATTTGAAGCACTAACTTTGTGGTTATTCATTAAAATAAAATAAATAAAACAACTTTGTTTTATTCTTCTTTTTTTTCACCGATCGGTTTACAAACTAAACAAGATTTTTTTATAATTATTTAAAAATATTATAATATTTTATTATAGTTGGAAAAAAAAAGTTGTTTTATTTATTTTTTCTTTTTAATTTTATTTTCAATAAACAACATACTTTAACCTTAAACATTTTTTTTCAATAATAATTTATCTATATACATGTACAGTTTACATACAACAAAAAACAGGAGAGTTATGTTAATATTACAACGAATTAGTAAATAATGTACAATCAGTAATTCGTGGTATCTTCACCGCACACTGCGAAAATATTGCGAGCAGCTTTAGCCGCTTTATTTCTTCGATTGAACGTCAACAGTAAGGAGTGTCAAAAATGCTCAAATTCGTATACTTGACATTCCATTTTTAACATATTACAACAGAGATGAAGAACATTTTAGAGAAAGTAATATAGAAGTCTTGGCATCTACAGGGCTTATGACCTTTCATTGACTGGTTTAATTTTTATTATTAACTTTTTAAAACCATTCTTATATGGTTGAAATTCCATTTGTCGATGCGTTTTGAAGCTGCAAGACTTATTGTGATGTTAGCTATCATATTATTTTTATCATATTATGTAAATGTTATCTACTATCAAATATCAAAATTTAGTAAATGGGGTCTAGAATTTCAACCGTCCATGCGCTCAGTATCTGCAAGACTTGTTATTATCTAACTTCTAATTTTATAAATTTGCTTTTTATTTCGTTTTTAAAATATCACTTAAATTCTAAACTTCATTGTCAAATATTTTTTTTTTATAAATAAAAATGTAAATAGGGGCTAGATTTCTTATTATCCATGCGCTCTGTAGCTGCAAGAAGTTCTGTTATCTAGCTTATATATATCATAATTGTAATATATCACAATTGGAGACGAGGAACTAGAATCCCAACCGTCCATGCGCTCTGTAGCTGCAAGACTTTTTGGGATATTTATTTATTGTACAACGCTTTTGAGGTGATTTTCACAAAAATGGCGCTATATAAATTATCCAAACATTATTATTATTATTATTATTTAAGTGGCCACTTTACACACTGTGTAACATTCACCATTCTGCCCATATGTGAACTACTAAATTATTTCATCTGCTGATGTTTATGAAGTTAAAGAGTTAAACCTTTATTTATGCGGGTAAGATTCATCTAATTGAATTATTTTATCTACATAATAGAAAATTTTATTTTTTCAATTTCTATACTTCTTCATAGACCAGTTAGATTTAGCAACAATATTTTGAGTTTGTCCAAATTTTTGTGGACAAGGACTGGATTCAACTCCCTCGGGAGCTGTTAACATTAACATATTTCAACAGACATGAAGAACTTTCAACAAATTTAGTCGTTTACAAAAATTTGGTCAAACTCAAAATATTGTTAATAATTCAATTTTCAAGCGTTGTGAAAAAATAAAAGAATGATGGATGAAACGTAAAAACAAATACAATATCCTATAGCGCAGAAGATTTTCTTTTTCATGGTGTATAAACTTTACCGTTTTTTTTTTTTTTTAAAGTTGTTTTAACTTATATTAATGACGGCATTTGATCAATATAATATCCGTGAATCTTCTGCGTATAGAAATAAAATATAATAAGGCGGCCTCCGTGGTGTAGTGGTCAAGACGCTTGACTCACAGACGGAAGGTTCCGGGTTCGATTCCCGGTGAGAACACAAAAATTAAATGTGATTTTTCTCAAGCCTGGGTGTTCTGTGATGTAATTCACCGCTGTAATTGGGCCTCCTGGCCTGTTGTGGTGCAAAAATAAACTAAACTAAACTATAAAAGTCAACGAACTCGGAATGAAAATTTATGAGGTGTGGTTCAGATTTTTGAAGTATGTCAGAAGAAAACATTAAGTGGCTGAGATTCAGTACGCTTGGAAATGTGCGGGCGGCGGGCAAAATCTGCGCGCGCTATCACCTCGATACATCCCTCAACTCCACTTCAATCAACAATTATATCGTATAATAAAACAAAATTATAATCCTTTTAAAAGGGCAAAACGAGCGGCACAGCTCATAAATATTATATGCATACATTATATTTTTTTCGCCTCGGTGCCGTTGCTTTTCCGAGGATTGGTGTTTTTATGTCTGGGGTGTATTCTCCCAGTCATCTACGGTTGCTAAGCAACGCCCCCCTCTCCTGGCCCCTTCCACCACCCTTCGCAAAACCATCCCCGATCCCGAATATTATCGATTGCAACCCTGGAACCTTTACAGCTCGCATCTACATTCAAAAATGGGAAATGCATTCAGAATACAATGCCGTCATCGTCATTCTCGCTTTTGCAGCTAGTGGTGCACAGAGCACTGCCTTAGTACACCAAATACAGCATTTATTGATCATCTTTACATGATGATAAGATGATCTTCCTCATACTTTATATGCCAGTCCAAGACTAATGAAATACTGCAGTTTAAACAACCTTTAAAAGCAACATTTCATGTCCAACCTACACTACAATACTACAATATTTCATTAATCTTATACTAGCACCTGGGGAGTATGGCTAATTATCTAACCTACCTCAAATTTCGGTAATTTTTCAAAATTCAAATTTATTTATTTTACCAAAACAACTTTACAACTAACATAAAATATGTAAGCCGTTATATTGAGACAACATATCAGACCAGGGCCTCAATTATGAACGCTATCTACATCTATACATATCGAGACGGTATACTTAACTTCTTTACTATCTGTATCTTCCTTGGTTTTTATTTTTTTAATTTTTTTTAAAGGAAAAACCCGCTAAGCCTCTATTTTGAGGCTTGTCAGCAGGTGGGATAAAGGGGATATAGAAGGAGGTAACGAAAAATACGCCACAACACCCAGACCAATTGAGACAAAAATCTTTCTTGGATTTTTTTCTTGCAACTGGGGGGAGTCGAACCCGCGACGCCAGTGTCACAGTTGGCCGTCTAACCAACTGCGCCATGGCACCTGTTCTACTTACTTGTCATCTCGACATCATATGATCGAAACGACCAATGAATGACCGCAAAAATTAGTCCGCGTTCATGAACATTTAAAATAGTTCGAATTTATTTTTTAAATAGGCTTCTGTGATAAAAAGTGCCCATTTTAAAGCGATTATAATCTCCGATAAATCCCAAATCAAGATAAAAATGCTCGCTTGAATATGATTTTTAAAAGACTTTTGATACTTGCCAAGACGACATGCTTAACGATCGTCTATATTTTTCTACCGAGCAACTACAAAGCCCGCTCTTTTGACGTCTCGATACTCACACTACGGAAGATAGTAAAATAGACGGAAAAAATATAGTAACTTATTATTTTTTTATAGTGGCAACTTTTTTACGCCGAGATACTCTTATATCGGTAGTTTATCTTAGTAGTCAGTCGAGAGACTTTTATCTACAACTATGACGTCATACTAAAGCTAAGTCATTTCTGTGCATAGATATATGTACCGAAACGTACGCTTTTCCTTGTTTCATATCGATATACCTATACTAAACTTGAAGGTGGGGCGCCGGTAGTGTATCTTCGTAATCGCTAGAGAGAATTTATCTTCAACTATACCGTAAAGGTAAAGGTTTGACGTCTTTATCTTCTTATTATTATCGAGGCCCAGGAACCCTCGAGCAATGGTTCGACAATATTAATATATAATATTCTCCAATAGGACGAGTACATGCCTCTTAAATATATGGAGGTTCACTCATATGAAAGATATCGATCTCCAAAGTAGTAATGTTCAGCTGCCTGACTGCTCTCCCAATCGGCATAACCAGGGACATGTTGGTTCTGGAAGCTGGGAGGTAAAACAGTCTGTGCTGACGCTGTCGGAGATAAGCATCAGGAACATATAAAAATCAAAGGCACTCGTCTTCGTATGAACATTTTCGGGAAAGGAGTGAGAGCTTTCATTGACCACCTGAGCTTCATATAACGGATGATCGAAATACGCTGCATTTGGTTCACCAATGCAGTGTTCTATGCACCACTGGGTGTGGAAAGGGAAATGATGATGATAAATGTATTGTATTGAATAGTAATACTAGATACGCATACCTATATGAGATTGAATTTCGTAAAATTGCATATTCATTTAAATTTGAAGACAATACACCATGCGCGCATTTCTGAAGCAGTGAGAAGCGGAAACAAACCAAAAACCGTATGAGAAATGAGAATAGTAATTGATATTACAAAAATATAAACGTTTTTTATTATGTATAATTATAGAAATGTAGAGTGAAATATTTGTAATAAACTAATATTTAAGTGCGAGAGTAAAATGTTACAACGCGGTCCAGGCATTTCTGAAGTAAACTCAAAATTTACTCAAATATTTTGAGGACCATTTTCAACGAGTTATAAATAACTCACTATTAGAAAATGGGAATCAAATTGGGGTAGAGCATGAATCACGGACCTTTGATCCGTGAGTCCGAGCCACAGAAAAAGGGCATAATTTATAACTTATTTAAAAATTAAAACCGAAAAATCATGCAAAATATCAACTGGTAGTTAATATTCCAGAAGGCGAAATATTGTTGAAATCGTATTTAATTATAAAATAAATCGATTTCATAACGATTCATATAACTCCTTGCACAACATTTAAACAAACGTTTTATGTTTTTATTCGTGGTGTTATTTGATTTCATAATAAAAATCCTTGACGTAACAAAATTGAATATTACGTGATGTTACCGTATTTCAGATTAATAATGAAACAATATCACAAGGTTCTTTGTAAATTTGTTGCGTCATTTGGTAATTAATTTTTACGTGATTTCAAGGGGTGCCATTCCAGGAGAGCAAATACTTAAAAAATCTCGGCTGAGGTCCAAATCCAATATTCATTGACGTACTGGCACAATGCAAACACAATATATCAAATTAATATTTATGGAAAGATACATATATTTTTTAAATGGATTGAAAGCAATATTAAATATTGAATAAAATAAAGATTCATAAAAAAACATTTCAGTTCGTTTAATTTCCGCGCTCTAGTATTTTAAAAATGGACTAAATTAGAACATTTAATATTCTATTCTTCGTTTTAATTTTAACGTTTCTTCTGAACAAAAATTAAGTAACGTTGCAAGATGCTCGACTTTCGCATGACTTGAAAACCAGATTTAATCTTAATCCACGGAAGCCTTTCCTGAGCAATACTGTTGATGATAGTTAGAATAAGCTGTTACAAGAGATAATCTTAACCTGTAGTCTCAATGGGTTAAAAAATGGAGTAGATTTGTTTCGGAAAAATCAAAGTGCGCCAACTACTAATTCTTTACTTTAATTACTTTCGTTAAAATAGATTTAAGCATATCAGCTTTAAGATGCTCGCTTAGCGTGAATAGAATATTTAATTTGGGCCAAGGTTAATTTTCGGAAATGTACGAAATCGAAAAAAACAGGGATAAAGATCGAAGGTTGGTTGCACAAATAACGGAACAACATTTAAAAGTTCTGTATTCTAGAAAACTCTCTTAAATTAAAAAGAAATTCTTTAAAATGAAATCAATGGAAATTCTATACATAAAATTATTGCAAAAGAGAGGGTAAATATTATTGAGAATGGAATATGAAAGTCTAGGCATTTACAGAGCTTATGGCCTGTTGTTCAACAAATACATCGATAACTGTATGAAAGAACTGAAAGATTTAAGAATGGGAGCAAAAATGAGTGGGATAACTGTTAACTGTCTTCTGTATGCTTTTAATTTTTTTTCTATTGAATATGTTCTGTTACTTGAATTGTAAAAATAAAACCTTTATTTTATTGGTTGGTTGGAAGAAATTGCCATTTGGCAATAAGCCTGCCAATGTACAAATAACATTATGTACAAAAAGATAAATAATAAAAAAAAAAATTTAAAAAAAATGCGTATTTTTATTTTCCCATTATATCACATTTAAATTATATCGCTATTTTTTAAAGTGTTATGCATGCCTAGAATAATATTTAGGTAAAGTAAATAAACGTATTAAATAAACAAATTAGAATATTCCCCAATCAAAAATGATATCCATTCTCTTTAGTTCAGTGAAATCATTTTTGACTGATACTGATACTGAAACTGATAAATTACTGTGAAAAAAATGGAAATCATCTGTGGTGAAGCGGAGATCGAGCCTACAATGCAACCACGGTACCGCAAGTAGTGTTATTAAAATATTATTTTTGTTCTTCGGCAGATATAAAAAAACTGTAATAGGGATTGCGATCGGTTGATTGCGTTTAAAATTCATTACTTGTAAATTAAGGCAAAATTTTACGAAAATCCCTCTCTATTTTAATGTTATCTATCCTGAGACAATGGGGGTAAGAAGTGAATTAGGCAATAAGCACCAGGCTGTAAGAAGTACGGAAGGCTTGCGGTGGTAAAGTTACTAACACTATGTATGCATGGTTTGGCACACCGCCAGATGTTCAGGTAGTTTGGAAATTGAATAAGACATTGTTTTACGTCAGCAATTGTGATGAAACCGCGCATTTACATTTCGCCGCAGAATATTTCGCCTTTATTAGAACGATAACTGAAATCCAAGCAGTAAAATGGCACTGAAATTTCCGTTCTCACTTTGTAGAGAGAAAACGTGTGATTTAATTTGATTTCTACGCTGTTTTTAGTCTAAAATCTTTATCGTGAAAAGTGGCATGTTAGATTTTCTAAAGTAAGGTTTTACGCTAAAAAGTGGTATGTGGTTGAGTCAAATATTATAAAGTTTCAGTTTTGGTGCCAAATTGTGGAGTTTATTGACAAAAAATAGTGCATATAATTTGACTGAAATCTGAAAAATAAATCAAATTAAAATCAGTGCAAATATGAAATTACAAGGAAGTATTCCAAGAAACTTCATCAGGTAAAAATATATTGACTAATCATATGTAAATAAAATCAATTAGAATATTTATATTTATACTAAAATATTATTATATGTTAACTTCCCTTTCATAAAATCAAGGTATTGTGCTAAGTTAATCTGCTAAAAAGTGTATTTCCGAGTCTGTTACTTTTATTGTTTTCTTTCTATTTTCTTTTCTTACCTTTTAAGTAATAAAAAACAAACAAACAAAACAAACAAACCATCACGCCGTTTCCCCGTAAGGGTAGGCAGAGAGGATAGAACGCCACAACACTCTATCTTTGCATACAGATCTCGCTTCCTCTACATTCATACATCTTCTCATGCACGCGCGCCGATTATTCCGACTTTTGACATGTCCATCTTTAAGTGTTTGTTGGATTTGGTCATGCCATGTCTTTCTCGGTCTTCCTCTATTTCCGCATCCAACGCTTTAAAAAATAGCGATATAATTTAAATGTGATATAATGGGAAAATAAAAATACCCATTTTTTTTATTTTTTATTTTTTATTATTTATCTTTTTGTACATAATGTTATTTGTACATTGGCAGGCTTATTGCCAAATGGCAATTTCTTCCAACCAACCAATAAAATAAAGGTTTTATTTTTACAATTCAAGTAACAGAACATATTCAATAGAAAAAAAAAATAAAAGCACACAGAAGACAGTTAACAGTTATCCCACTCATTTTTGCTCCCATTCTTAAATCTTTCAGTTCTTTCATACAGTTATCGATGTATTTGTTGAACAACAGGCCATAAGCCCTGTAAATGCCTAGACTTTCCTATTTCGATCCAAAATTTTCCTGAAAATGAACTGTTTTGAAAACCAGTTGAAATTGTATTTATGTAGTTTAAAAAATCAACTTTCCCTTTTTTTAAATGCAAACCTTGTAACAAATATTACAAAAGTTCAAAATGTAAACAATTTACCAGTCTTGACGGTACCTTCTGAGGCGAAAGCGCTCGCTGGTCAAATTATAAAAAAATTAAACGAAATCAAGATGTTTTATTTGTAATTTTATCTAAATCATTCATGAAGTGTGTGTTTCAAACATATATTTTTTTAACTTAATAAATATTGAATTTATTTAACAAGGACAGTTCAACAAAATAATAACAATAATGTAATTAAGCTCGAGCAAAATTCGTGCCACGAACAAGTGAATTTCTAGAACAAGCTAATATTAATTCCCTCAGCAAAGTTCCAGTTATAAGTTAACGTTAACTTTAATTATTTCCTAATGTCTCTTTCTAGTTTGCCCGAAGAAAGCGGTTGCTCCTCTTTCCCCTGTTTAGCCAACAACAGTTTAGACCGAATTCGGTTACCTTTGGGGAGAAAGTTTGCGTCATTAAATGAACATAAATAACCCCTAACGTTAACCCTTCTCTCGTATCTCGGCTTCCTCTTAACCGGTGTCAAGGAGAAATGGTTAACTCCAGAGATCCCAAATTTATTGGATTTTTGTTTGTTTTGTCTACTCGCATCCCTTGGGATGAACAGTGATAATTGATGTTTTTTTTTTTTGTTGATACGAGTTGATGCTGTAAAGTGAAAGTGGTGGTCGACCTATCCTCTTACATCTCTTCCCCAATCAGTTCAACTCAACAAACACGTTAAATAAATATGGTAGAAAAAATATCAAACGACTTCCATTTGTAAATTAAACACAAGTGACACCAAATTAAATTAAAAAGCCATTGATCCCGACATAGGGGTAGGCGGGGCGGGGCGAGTTATGACTAAATCACAAAAAAATAAATGTCGAAAATCCTTTAATAACTCAAAGTTTAATTGAAATAAGAAAGGAAATTGTTTTTTACCTATTATATGTTGGCATTATTACTCTAATCCCCCAAAAATATCGAACTATCACTACCTGCATCACTCGTGGGGTAAGTTGTGACAATGGGGGGAGGGGCAAGTTGTGACAAACAGTATAATAAGTAATTTAGAAAATTGCCTCGTGGTGTGTGGTCAAAGCATTTTCCTATCGTGTAAGAGGTCTCGGGTTCGATTCCTAATATGGTTGACGTTAAATATTTATTTAAAAATGTATTTTTGCACTAGAATATTTCATAGTCTCTGGACTGGCACCGAAAGCGTAAGACTGATCATCTTTACCTTTATGTAACAAAAAAATCAGGATAACTGCGATTGGTGTACCAATGCAATGCTCTATGCACCATCAGGTGTGTAAAGGATATGCTGCGATGATGATGATGATATTTTATAAATTAATTTGTCAAAATAAGAAGAACTTTTTTTGAAAATATTCATTGTAAAATGTAAAATACGATTCTCGATCAATAAAATATTGTAAATTAATGAATGTATTCTCTCTGGTAAGAATTCTTGTTTTCAATTAACATCATTCTGCAACAGTAAAATAATGCTCATGACACATTATCTAGCATTTTATGAACCTTATCTCTTGTCACCAGAAAGATAATTGAAAGGTCACTGTTACAATTAACCTCCACCTCGGTGTCACAACTCACCCCTTATGTCTATTTTCAATTAAAATGGCCATGCAAGTAAATTTTTCAGAATGGAGTAATTTGCTTATGACTAATTAGAAGTTAAATAACGACAAAAAATAAAACGTTTCGATTATTACTAAAACAAAATATTTTGCTCTGATAGGACAGAAAAACACTTTGAATATTTGCAGAATAAGTTGGTAAAACACCTCTTTATAAAACTATATAAATATTTGTTAAAGTATCAAAAATAATATACTTTTATTGTATTTTCATCATTTTATCAAATGTTTGATAATATCTTTACAAGATGAAACGCGTCACATTATACACTGTTGTATTGTTAAAAAATAAAAAAAGAATTAAATCCAATGTAAAAAATTTATTTTGGATACCTTGCCAAATTTTTTAATGGAATTCTACCAATTATCTGAATACACAAAAAGCACAATTCATTATCTAACTTTTTCAAAATCAACCGTACGATACCGTTATTTTGATAGCAACTGACGGTAAATAGATCACACGAAATAAAGCCATGCGGGTGACGCTAGGTCAATTAACGCAAATTTTGAATACGTTATCACACCTGCCCCCGTCACAACACGCCCCACCTTCCCCTACATATTTTGTTTATAGATTCATATATATAAAATTTTTAGACATAAATTTAAGTGAATAGTTTTGAATATTTGTAAATAGAATTTCCTTATAGAAGATAGTTTTAAAATTTAGTAATATAAAATTTATAATTAATTAATGAATTTGATTATCCTGACAAGCAATTAAAATATGGTTTAACAATATTATAACACCAACTTAATTTCTACCGAATGTAAAGCAAATTGGTTCTTAAAACATTTTTAAAAAATGTTTGCCAATTGCCTAATATGCTAGTGTGAAAATATGTTAGTAAATATTAAAAACATGTAGCATAAAATATTTATAACATAGTGATAAGTTAAATTAAGTGGTTATGAGTTGCTGGCCAAACGAATGTTTAAAAATTTGTAATAAATACTCAATGTAATTTATCAACAAAAAATATTGAGAAATTTTTATAAATAAATATTTTTTATTTAAATTTAAATTAGGATTATTTTCACATAACATAATCTTAATTTTTTTTAAATTTCATGTAATCGTACAATAAATGCAAATATCTATAATAGTTTGTTTTTATTTTATGTGCCTGATTCAAATGAAAAAACTATTTTATATAAAAAAATAATTGTAATGTATTTATGTTTTTCAGAAAAAAGATTCCTATTGTATTATTTGTCTTTTTACTGTACTATTTTTCAATGCATTTTTTTGTGTTGTTTTTTAGTTTGCTTGTACGAAGAATAATTGTCCATAGACAGTAACTTTTTTTGATTAGATATTTTATAAAATAAATTGTAAAAATAAGAAAACGCACACGAAAAAAACGCGTCAAAATGTTTATAGAAATATAACAGAATAGGCATGCATTTTTCGCTCGAAGGCACTGTAGAACCGTTTGCACACCGGAAAGCGGGATCTAATTAAAATTTCGCAACAATCGAGCTATGTGGGTGTGAAAATAAAAATAAAACCTTCGGGGCGGAAATGGAGGCTGCTCGGGATAAATTGGAATATGGCTCTGGAGTGTGGCGGGGGTGAGGGTGGAGAATGGTAGGGTCCTGAAATTGTCCGCATGACAGCTGAAAGTTCCGCTGCGGTGGATTGGAAACTGAAAAGGATTTTCATACTCGTGTGTTGATTATTCATTACGATGTTTTGTTCTGCCTCGAACTGAAATTTTTAATTGCGTACGAGAGATTCGTTTTATAGATATTTAACGAACATGAACTTTTATTTTTTTTTAAAAACTTTTCGTTTCAATAATGTTTTGAGCATGTTCAAATGTTTGAAGACATGCTGGATGTCCCTCAACGGGAAGTTATTAAGATATAAATTTATTTCAACAAAGAGAAAAAACCTTTTTTAAAAAGGGAATATGGAAGTCTTTGTATTAACAGGGCTTTTTTGTTTATTATATATACGGCTTAAACCAATAACAACAGTTATATAAAGAAACATATATGTACAAAAAGAATATAAAACTTGTAGCAAATACAAACAAAGGCAATACAATAATGGTCAACAATTTATTCATAAACACAATCGACAATAAGGCTTCGAGCTAACCCATGCCATTCACCAAACATCAAACAAGTGGTAATAGCAAAAAAGGTCTACGAAAAGCCAGAAGATCTATCCTAGAGAATTTCAAATTGTTTGACAAATGAGAAAGTTCGGTGGTTTAAAAAAAATAAATTATGTATCGTTTTATCAGCGCTACAATCTTTTAAAGTTTTGTATTTCTGAAATAACTCAGATATCAGAGGTTCTCTTCCGCTTATTCTCGATCAGTTCTGTCCACTAGTCCATTCACGGCAAGCAACCAAAAATCTTCCATAACTCTCTTATCGTTAGTTGATTCATATGAACCAGTGACGTCGTTCAAAGAAATCCGTTTTTATTTAAACGTTTTTCATTATGTTTTTCGTACATTTTCAGGAATATTTGCCGTACTTAATGCTCCAACTTTGACCGCGCGCAAGAAAACATTTATTGTATCCAATTTCCGGTAGGGCTGAAGTTCCTCATTGACGAGTCTACATATTCTGGACATTGGGTGCATAAAAGCAAATGACTTATGGCTTGTGACTTGTGTCATTGGATGAGACAAAGATGAACCAGCAATAACTAGCCACTTTACACATGTGGCCACTTTACACATGGTCGACCTAAAATATTTGCTGTTGAGTAGTTACTTAAATTAGCCAGCAACAAATGATAAGCCTTCTTAATGCCGAACTTTTGTATAGCCTTCTCAAAAAGGTTTTTACTCTCTGCTGCAATACATTTTAAAAGAAAACAAAACGACTGATTTGTAGATAAAACAATTGCAATAAAAAATTGTCTTCAATTAGTTTGGAAAAACGCAGGTATTTCAAAATTGAGTATACTAAAGAATGATCGTAGTTTGGTAAAATAATACAATTGCTAAACTTCCTTATTGTGTTCAGTTTGAAATATATTTTAATGTTTTCTTGTATCTTCTGTGCAGAATAAAACTTTGAGACGAGCTTAACGACAAAATTAAGAAAGCGTGCAGCGTTAGTTTGGTCATGTAGAGCGAATAGACAAAGAAATAACAAAAAAATGAATTTTTAATAAGAATATTAATATGTGTAGAAAGCAAGGAAGATTGAGAAAGACATGGAAAAACCAAATCCAAAAAATTCTCGAAGATGTCAAAAGTGAAAATCTTAGGCTTTCACATTACCTTAAAAATGTACTTCATCTTTGTTGTCGTATTTTTAATTATTTATAAAAATTATTACAAACTACTTAAACCTAACATAACACTAGTTATTAAGTACACAACACAATATACAATACAAATTTTTAACAATGACAACGAGATGTAATGAGCATACTGTCATATGGTATCATTTATGTTTGTGTTATTATTTTGTGTGTTTTGGAGTGTGGTGTGTGGAATGTGTTGTATGGAATGTTTTGTTAGCGTTTTTTTTACACCACAACAGACGAGAAGGACTAATTGAACGTAGTTATGCAAAAAGCAGCCAGCCACGGAAAAGTAAAACTGAGATAATAGCACCTTTGTGAAAAGAGTGAATAAACAAATCTCTACAACAGTTGGAATGTTTTTGACTCAAACAAATGATAAACAAGGAATAGATTAGTTTTTTTTTCACATTAGAAACAAGAATTTGATTATGTATTTGACCAGTTTTAATGATTCTAAAATTCGTTAAGATTTTCTAGTGCTGTGGGAGTTTTTCGCAAATTGAGAAATACCATTTTTGTGATAGACTCCATTTTCAGAAGATGATTAAAAAAAAAATGTTTTAAAGCGGTCTGGCTGTTTTAAGCAAGACATGTAATTGACCTTACTGCACCCAATAATATCAATATCTATTTTTTTCAAAATTGTGGACTGGCTGCTTTCTGCATCACTACGTTCAATTGCAGTAGTGAATTACAAAACAGAACACCCAAGCTTGAAAAAATTAACATTTATTTTTTGTTTTATCACTGCCAATCGAACCCGGAGCCTTCCGTGCGTGAGTCAAGCGTATTAGCCATTACACTACGGAGGCCACAATTTTAATTTAAGTTTATTTTTAATATCAATAAGACTCTTTATTTGATTATAGCAAAGATCTGCGCGGCGTTGAACAATTCCAAATCGTACTCATTTTCATATTTTGTAAAACAACTATTTATTCTTTCAAAATGAGAGTTTTGATCTGCTTGGGCCTGTATTACAATGGGAAGCTAAGAGAGTTATTAATAAATTAATTATTAAGTTTTTTAAGTTATTATATTTTCTGTAAAATAAAATCAATATTCACAAAATATTTTGTTGTGAAACGTGTTAAATTAGAGGTTACCGAATGAGATATTCTATTTTTTCAAGAAAATATACTCATATTCGTACTATTTTTTTAAATTTATAGACAATCAATTAAAGATAACTATCTTAACTTCCCATTGTAATCAGTGCCCCAGTAATGGATTTCATATATTTTTATTTTTATAGCTTTTCAAATTATTTTAATATGTTATAATTGGTTGAAGTTTTTTTTTGAGTTCAAATACCACGTTATTAGTCTTGTTACAGACCAAAATTTTAATATTACAACTTCAGACAACTTTTCAGACTACTGGTCAAAGAAAGCAATTATCTTCTTTTTTATTAGAAAAGGAAGTCAAGTTGTGTTTCGTTCTTCGATAGAGATTTTATGCTAGCACAAAGTTAAATTCCAGTTTATCGAAAACGAGCTTAACAGAAAACCAGCCTCCGAATATTGAAATTCCTTAACTTCAACCCAAAGGTTAGAAATAACTATTTCTTAAAAATTCAGTGGCAGACAGCTCTTAATGAGAAAATATTTTCATCTCATTTTCCCGACTCGATTTGTTTTATGTTGATTCAGAAACTGAATTGGATTTAAGTCAGAAGTGGGTGTAATTGCAATTTAAAAAAACATTTATCATAAAATTTTCGCTTTTTGTATAATATGTACGCGTTCGTTTAGAAAAAGAAATGAAAAATAAGGTCAATCTTTTCATTTATTTTTCGGCAAGTTAAAATTGTTTTCAACATGTAGTGTAGATACATAGATAGGATTACTAAGGGTAATGAAATTTCGTCATAAAATCAAAAGTTGGGTTTTTAGTCACGTGGAATTTTGGATACAGTGCTTTTTTATGCTATTTACTCGTATTTATTTTATTTATTTATTTATTCATACTTTTCGCTTACAAACTGTACTTAATAATAAAAATAATGTGACCTCATTGGGGTTTCCTGTGCCGAGGACACTTAACAATATACTTTTTTGAAATAACATTTGAGAATAAACAAAGAAGACTAACAAAAAAAATAAAAATAATTAACAAATATTCAGACAGTTTTAAAAACAAGGTATTTATGTACATCTATATTATTTATATTATAAAACACACAATGAAAATAACAAAAACCTAACATAAGCTATACAGTTGTGGAGCAGTTGATTCAATATTGGTATGGGCGAATGAGACAATCCATTTTACTTCTACCCAGCTCCACTTTCCAATTTTTTATAGCCTTTTTAAACATTTTCTCGTTACTAATTGTTTTAATAGATATTGGAAGTAAATTATAGATTTAAATTGAATAATACTCAAAATCTTTTTGTCCGAAAGTAGTATTAGTTTGTATTTGTTTATGTTTAAGTTGTATATCGAGGCTTTACAAACAAAATGCATTACTTTAACAGTCTTTATATATTTCAAATATTTTTAAATATAGGTGCAAGATGCTGATTGAAAATTTAGTGCTATGCCTTGAATAAAAATTTATCTTTCCCTAGAAAGCTTACTTTTAAAAAAACGCAAAGAAAATTGTGGTAGAAATAATGCGTTGAAAGAATAAAAAATCTTTAAGTGCGATTATCTCGGAACTTTTTTTAATGACTTAATGCATTCTGTCAGTAAATCCTCGATATATTGTGTCATAAATAATTGAATACATAGCACAAAAATATAAAATGAACACAGCATGATGTTTAAACTGCTAAAAAAAATTAATTGCAAATTTTTGAAATCAACCCTTGTTTATTTTAATTTTTGAACGACTCAAAAGTTCAACGGTTATAAATGGCTTTAAAAATACATTTCGATAGCAGGTATGCAATCTGCAACCCTCTACAAAAACAGCACTAGCGTTTTCAATAGCGGAAACATATAAAGCCTTCGATAATATCTTCAGTTTCAAAAGCCGATTGGTTGCCCGTTCAATGGGCAGGTTTCGGGGCGAGGGACTCAGTCAGGAGGGGACGGAGTCTGGGGATGGGAAAAGTTCGGAAAGGGGGCGAAGTTGGGAAAATGCGGGACCGGGGAGGAAAAGGGGATTTGGCTTTATAAACTTCAGTAAATGCACAAAGTCTCCCACTGCAAGCCCCTGATTGGATGGAAATGTTTGTCGACTCTAGAAGAGATCGAACGGATAACTATTGACGTGTAAACACTATTCATTAGCACTTCTTTTACAGTAGCGAGTAAATAAGTACCGGGGTGAGTTGACAAGGGGAAGTTCGATACCAATTTTTAAAACGTATTTTATTTACACAAACTACCTTAGTTAGAATTATGGGCACTTGCAACACTTGACACGTTCTACACCGGGTGCCAGCCCTGCCAACGCAGCAACGCAACACGTCATCAACAACTAAAAAAATATATTTCGTTCGGCGCTGATTTCGGTTCTTTTCTCGAATTCTTATATCACGGTAAGGTTCAGCCAGTCTTGTTCGCATCTGTTTTTCTGGAGGTTACCGTTGTTATAGTAAATTATGTTAATAAATTCCACATAAATATGTTAATAAAAAATATAATTTATTTACGTTCATTCCCCTACTACAAATCTTTCGGGTAAGTCGGAATTTAATTTAATTATTATTATACGAAAACAGTTTCACTACAGTACATTACTTTGTAAAATAATATTTTACTGTATTTATTTTTAATCAATCAAATTTCACACCCATAAGGCTTTTACATACATATTAACTGTATATAAAACATGAGTAGATAAACAACACAATTTTTTTTAAATGCAGTTTAAAAAAATATAAGAAAATATTATTTGGAAACATTGTAGGTATAGAAAAATATAAAGAAATCCAGTATGCTAAAAAGAGAGAAAATGTTGTTAAGGGTATAAAAAATGAAAAGTTAAGTAACGAATAAATAAAATTTAAAGATGAGTAACCTCAAGGAATACGTTATAAAAGTTTAAAACAACTAGGTACATAATATTGTAATACAATATAAACGGACTCGTGGTGTGATGGTCAGCGCGTTTACCTACCATGCAAGAGGTCTCGGGTTCGATTCCTGTCATGGTTTACACGAAATATTTATTTTAAAATTGTGTTCTTACACTAGAATATTTCATAGCCCCTGGACTGGTACCTGAAGCGTAAGACTGATCATCTTACCTTTATTTAACAAAAATGATCAAATACGCTGCAATTAGTGTACCACTTCAGTGCCCTATGCACCATGGGGTGCGGAAAGGAAATGAGTATGGTGATGACAATATAAACAAAATATATTTTTTTGTTTGATAGAGAACTTACATTTTGATTATAAAAATACGAACATTTTGATTATGTGTCCTTGTAGGATTTACGGTTTTGTTGGTTGGAGCTCCTATTCCAGTTAGAAGTAGACTGAAAACACTGTGTTGGTATTCCATGGTGTATTTTTTACATTTTGAATGAATATACGGAACTCGAGAGTAATGGTGATGATGAATTAAATTGACTGCACATGTACAGCATGCTAGAACTGAGTGACTGCGTCGAGCAGACAAGGTTAAGCTGACTCTTTGGTCTCTTTATAGGCCGCGTACCTTTGATCTTCATATCTCCATGATAAGAACGAAGTAAATGTTCTGAAGGATGTTGCTCTTATGTAGACAATGCTTTATGCGCAATACTGTAAGTCTTGCAGAATATGCTATGTTGTATTTAATATTAAACAATTTTATCGATAGTCCATATCTCTTGGAGCGTATTTCAATCAATTGTCCCGTAAAGTCAACACGACAAGTTAATTTTTTTTATAATTCATTGCCCAATAAAATTATGTTTAAAACTCGTTTATTTATCGTAGCTGCTCCAAATTTAATTTACTTTGTCCCTATTTAGATATTTTAAAAACAAAATTTTGTGACTTCAAAAAAAACTTTTTGAAACACTAAAATGAAACATTTGTCATTGTAAAAAGTTTATGTTCCTTCAAATATGTTTATTTTATTACATCAAAATTTTAAATTGGTCAACTATATTATGAAAATCCCTCTTCTCCACTCTTCCACTCTATTTCCTCATCCCTTAACCTTCTTACGAGCTCTTTTTTTTCTCATGTCTTATATAAAATAGTATTTTTCTCTTTGCTGTGTAACATGTTCTCTCATTATATTTGTGAAAAATTTTAACTGGATGTATGGACTATTTTTTATATTTTGTATTCTGATAAAACAACTGTTGTTTTTCCTTAATAAATAAAACAAAAAAAAAGAAATGATGTGTAGCTTCGTCGGTCGTTGCTCTATATTTCAGGTGAAATCATTGCACGTGTGTTTGTCATTGGTAAATGAACTATGACCCCCACATATTTATTTATTTAGCTTGTAAATTTACAATGTAACGTATATTGCTTTATAGTATAATAATAAAATAACGTTAGTACATTATTTATTGGAATAGAACGGAAACATTTCTGAGAAGGAAATATTGTGGGCGGACAAACAGTGTTACTGCATTTTTGTTCATTTTACCATTTATTTTTTTATTTTTATTTATTTATTTTTTTTATTTTTATTTTTGCACCACAACAGACCAGAAGGCCCAATTACAGTGGTGAATTACATCACAGAACACCCAGGCTTGAGAAAAATCACATTTTTTTAATTTTTGTGTTCTCACCGGGAATCGAACCCGGAACCTTCCGTGCGTGAGTCAAGCGTCTTGACCACTACACCACGGAGGCCGCCGTTTGAGAAAATGTTCCTTGTGTATACCTGCATCAATGCTATTTACAGAACACTATTACATTTACTTGTTAAAAACAAACATCCATATAGGTAGATAGAGTGTCATAGGAAAGCGTTGGGATTTTATAACAATGTGTTGTTTTTGACATTATTTTTGTAAATATATTGTTTATTAGTTTAAGGTATAACTTGATGTTCATATTTTATTTGCACAACTATCTAAATAAATACAATACATTACATTACACTTATACGACTACTCAAAACATAAATAAACAACTTTGTGCCAACAATGTTTGAGTATGTCCAAATTCTTGCAGACTGGTTGGATTTCCTCCCTTAGGAGTTATTCATATTAAGACATCCATATTTTCTTCTCAAAAATGTTTTCCCTCTCTGTTAAAATAAATTTAAATATGAATAACTCCTTAGGGAGTGATATCCGACCTGTCTACAAGCATTTGACTCAACTCAAAACATTGTTCGTTAAATACACCTGACTTAAATTTATTCGTTCGTCTCGTGGTCCAGCGCACATGCCTATTAGCAAGAGGTCTCGGGTTCAGTTCCCGACATGGTTGACATGAAATATTTATTAATAAATATGTTTTACACTAGAATATCTCATAGTCCTAGTAATGGCATCTGAAGCCTAAGACTGATCATATTATCAACTTTTTTTACTTACTTATTTAACTAACTCTTGTGTGGCTGTGATGTCTCACTTGTCTACGTACAATACAAGACTTGATATATCTCTCTAATTTTTTTAAGTAATGAAATTCAACTTTTTTGTAATCTTCAAATTGACATTTTCACACTGGATTCGGAGATTAAAATTTGTATAAGCAGGCTGTTTTTAATACAAAAAATATTTATCTTTGCTATACGTAGAGTTAATAATGATACCAAAACAGAAAAAATCCGCATAAAAGAGAACACGAAGATAGTACTTATAACAAGGAAGACAAAGACGCTGTTCTGTGGCCGGTGTTTGAGTAACAGATTCAGTCGGTTATTGACAGTGACGCACGCACGTAAAAAGACCGGCGTATTTATGATTTTTAATTTATTTTGCTATAACAGGGCTAAATCAAATGTTATTTTTTTTAAATTATGCTAAAGGAATTATATAACTCCATTTTTTGGGACAAATGTCTTAACTCAGAATATTCCGTCTTTGGCTGTGGTAACACGATGTTACATCGCCGCGCGTAAAGGAATTTTTTAACAAAGTATTTTAAGAGTTAATATTAAATGCTAGTATTTAAGTCTTTTGTTATATTTCAACCTGTTTACGTTCGTTTAGGTATTTTACTCGATTTAATAATTCAATAATGTCTTTATCTTCCAATTTTATAATGTTCACAAATACGCACCCTCTAAAAAATGCACACGTACACTTATTTTTGCATAAAAATCACTTCTAACTGTCATTTTTTCATGTTGTTTCGTTATTTTATTCTTAAATTAGGTACTTTCATCCATAATATAAAATACTTTATTATATCCACAAAAATTAAAATACGCTTGAAGGAGATAAGGATTAAAAAAATTAAATACTCAAAAGTTATTCAATATGATGAAATATAATATATATAATAACAATGCAGATGATAGTTTATCCCCAATGCATTGAAATGGAAAATTTTAATCCACAAATGGCTTTTGTATCGTTTGATAAATTTAATTCAGGGAATGTAAAGCTTTGTTTTATAAATCCGATCAAAATTTTCATTTGCATTCTGTTCATGCAGCTAATACATTTTTAAATGTACTTATGGTTTAATCGACAGTAATCTATCAAAAATTTTCAATTATTTGATGGAAATTAAATCCATTGATACTCAAAAAAGAACTCTCTACAAAATGAGAACTCTCGCTACCTATGACCATATTTCCATGTCATACATTAAAAAATAGTGCAAGAAAAATCAAACGATACTTGGAACAACAGATATTTATTAAGTGATACGGGCAAAATAAAGAAATTGTTTTTGAAAAATTTAAAAGATGCTGAAATATTGAATACTTTTGGGGGGACTTACGAGCTAACTCAAATGCTTTCAGGTCATGGTGCTTTTCGAAAATATCTTCATAGATTTAAAAAAAGAGATAATGATCGCTGCCCTTGCGATGGACTCAGCTCTCAGGACGTCCTCCACATATTACACGATTGTCCTATGTTTGACGTCAAGAGGCTAAACAGCATACAAATGTCCGCATAATACGGCCAAATTTTAAAAAACCCAGAGGAAGTAATAAAAAATGAAGCCACTGCTAAAAAATACATTGACCTTCGAAAGGCCATAGTTGCAAAAATAAAAAAATAATGAAGGAATAAACTCAGACTCGTGAAAAATAACTATTGTGCAAAATGAACATACCAGGAAAAAAAGCTTTGTATGCATAAGCAAAGCAATGAATAAGGGGAACAAGAGGAAAAAAGAAAAAAAATATTTATTGATACACGAAGGTAAAAAATTTAACAAAATTCTACTATTCATTTATTCATGTAACAATTTGTAATTAGAATTACTTAATTAGTTATTTATTCGTGAACTCTGAATCTCGGGAAAAACAACATTATGAATGCAACTTATAGTTAATAAATAGGAAAAAGTGTATCAGCTAAACTACCAATATGTAAATAAAAATATGTTCATATTATGTGCAGAAACCGTATCGGAAGCTAATTTCCTGATTTCATTTTATTTTATTGGTCAATCTGAACAAAGAGAACATAAACTCGTGTAGCAATGGCAAAAAGGATGATAAAATAATGGTATACAATATATTTAAGAACACGATCAACATATAAGACTTCGAATTAAACCGTGCCAATCTTTCTTCATCATAGTCGGCCTTTTGTTGTTATGGTCAGCAGGTTCGCCTGCCATGCAAGAGGTCTCGGGTTCGATTCCCGACATGGTTGATATGAAATAGATATTAAAAAGGGTGTTTTCACACTAGAATAATAAATATGTAAAAATATTCTTGTGAAAAAACATATTTTTCAAATAAATATTTCATGTTAACCATTGGCCACTACTCCACGAGTGTGAGGGGTAAAAATCGTGTTATTTTCATTATTTTTTTTAGTTCAGTTTTGTTACTTACTTAGCGAGTCCGGTTGGATTATATCCTGCCACTCTAATGCGGCGTCAGATATCGCCATGTCGTTTGCCACAATTAGGTCCCCAGGAGTACAGCCTTCCTACATGAGTGAGCATGTCAATAGGTGGCAGTCGTCCTGGATCACACAATAAATCATCACAAGAGAGGTACCCCCAACTTTGGCGATTTTTTTTTCATTGTGTAACACCCGCCCGTAGTCTATTGAGGGCGATCCATAGAGAGTATGGAAGGTGTACACCTCCTTGGATACCCTCATTTGGATCCATCCACGGTCTCGCTCCAAGATCCTGTTGCCATAGTTCTTCTGTCCGCTGTTGTGAGGATTCAACAGGGGAGGTGGCTTTGATAAAACTGTTTCTAGATCTCAGACGCGAGGCCGTTGGTTGATGGTGGTTCAGGTTTGTTTATAATTTTGTATAAAATTATAAGATTCAGTATAATTCCTTAGAAGCTGTCCATGTAACTACTTGTAATTTTTTTAAACTCAACGGTTTGTGTAGGTAGGAAGAAATTGTCATGTCAATATACCCCCACTAATATGTATATATTTTATAATTTTTATCTATATAAAGTATTAAAATAAATAAATATAAAATAAATGGGGCTTCTTGGGCGTATTTATTATTTATTTATTTATTTATTAACGGACATTGTCCATGTATACAATTTATAAGGTTTAAATATTACAATAAAAGAGTAGTTTAAAACATTTAAAGAAAAAAGAAAGAAGCATTGACAAACATAAGGGACATCGAGACAAGATCTGGACTATTTATTTAGTGCTCGTTTAAATCGTTGTAAACTTAAACCAAAAAAGTCCAGATCCTGTCTTGAGTTAACAATACGACAAAGGCGGGTCATTGGAGAATTTAGGCCATAGTTTGTTCTATGCTGATCGATGAACAGTACTTCATTGTTTCTCAATCTACGAGTCGGAATATTGAATTTTACTTGTCCCAGTAATGATGGAACATCGATTATACCATTTAGTATGCCGAACATATATATGGAGTCAATATTATATAAAATGTTTTCCCTCCCTGTTGCAATAAATGTCGAGAAAAAAAACTTGTCCGGGATTCTGGCTCCATCTCACACACAGAACTGTATTCTTCATCCGCTTGTTTTTTTTCCATCCGTAATTTTTTTTTATCAAAAAAATTTAATTGAGGTGAATATTTCTAAACCCCGCCGTACCTACATTATAGTCGGCACTCGTTTCACCTCCCTAGAGCTGTATAGAGGTAGATGGGTACATTTAATCCGATAAATAATTCGCAGTAGTTCTGAGCATCACCGACAGGTGTGTTTTATGGCATCACTAGATATTGGAGAGTATTTCCCCAGACACCGGTAACGAATGAGATCTTCCCTGCTTAAAGAAGCATAAATAGTTATGTTGCGAAAAATCCACTTTTGCAAATAATAAAAAAAATCCACTTATATTTCCACCTCACGAGAATCGAACCCGGGACCTCAGGTTTTGTAGGCACCAGACTACCTTTTTTTATATAAATTTTTATGCATCAAACATAAAAATCAATTAAAAAGTATTACGAAATGGAAAAAAATATTTATGAAGAAAAAAACATATCAAAATTTAAAATAATGGTCAAGACATATGTGATAAACAATTTATAAATTAAATATATTTGCAATGTTATTATTCGAACACACATAACAATATGTATGATATGTGTGCCCTACTTTAAAGTAGGGCACACATATCTCAAGATTTAAATTATATCTTAAGATTAAATCTTAAGATTTAAATAAATAAATAAATGAATAAAATCATAAAAATAATAGTTTGCAGTTATGCCTTCGACACAAATGTTAAAAAGTAAAATGAATAAATACATGTTTGTTTTGTCATTGAAAAGTGGACAATTTAGCCCTTAGAAGTGTAATGAATAACCGAATTAATAAATATCGAAATAAAACAATTAAAAATACACACATACATTTATATAAACAAATATGGAAAAGTACATTCATCTACATATTAAATAAGTGGTAAAGGAATGACAAATTCAAACATTATATTTGCCGATAACTTATTTTGTTTTGACATATTTTTGTATTTGATTAAATCATAAAAAAGCGAAGTATCAAATATATCAAAAAGATGAAACCGCACTAATAGAGTGGACTGTTTGAAAAGATTTCGTGTTGAAAGTACATCAAAGTCACATCTATTCCCTCCATTTATTAGTCGTAGATACCTGTAAAAATTATAATGAAATTGATTAACGTAGACATTTTCAACTGCACATTGCATTTGTAAAGAAAATTTCTACATGAAGTTATTTATTTGGGATAGTTGGTGAAAGTACACATTGTGTGGTTTATGTGATGTATGACGCATATGTACCGTACGTAATGCATGTGTTTGTATGTTTTGTATATGTACGTAAATGTGCAAACACGCTAAGCCTATATTAAAAGGTTCGTCAGCAGGTGGGAAAGAAAGGATATGAAAGGAGCTTATGAAAAAAATTGTGTGAGTTCATATATGTATATGGATGACACAGTGTACGCATCCAGTTGTTTTTTTTCACAATTTTCATTTTATCCGATAATATTTGTTGACAATAGACTGGATTTTAATCTCTGTTATAATCTATAAATCTTTGTAACTCCTTAAGAGGTAAAAAGTAGTATTTTGTGTAAAAATATTTAGACAAACGTAAAGTATTTTAATTACACCAACTGCTCCTAAAAGAAGCTTAAAGATAAAAAAATTGCGTTCAGGTGTTGCCTAGATGTGACGAATTTCTTCACAACAATACAGGTTTCAGCTCTTTAAGTTTACTAAAACCAACAAATCCAGAGAATGCTGATGGCGATACTAAAATCAGTAGATGGAAGAATCGAAGAAATATGGATCTTCACACATAGGCAAAATTGTGAATGTTACAGAGCGTGTAAAGTGACTACTTAAACCAGTTGATGACAGGTTATAAGTCCTGTAAATGCCACAACCTCCAAAGTTTATTCTCTCAAATGTTTTCCATATCAGTCGTAACCTGTTTTTTTTTTCGTTGTAGCATTTTTGACTCATTTTTATTCACATTCTTTGCTTTATGTATAAAAATATAATTGATATTTTTAATATTTAAAAACCTATGTTTTATTAATTAATATGAATGACTAAATGTCCATCTAAATAAAAATAATCATCATCATCAGTCCCTTTCCACACCTAATGGTGCATAGGGCACTGCATTGGTACACCAATCACAGCGTATCTTGATCTTTTTTAGATAAGATGATCAGTCTTACGCTTCAGGTACCAGTCCAGGGACTTTGAAATATTCATGTGAGAAAACATCCTTTTGAATAAATATTTCATATCAACCATGTCGGGAATCGAGCCCGAGACCTCTCGCATGGAAAGCAAATGCGCTTACCATTGCACCACGAGGCCGACCTTAAATTAAAATAAAGAATTAAAAAAAATAATTCGTTTATGTAATTTTTTAAATGCGACCCTCATCTGTAAAAATAATATGTCTACCGTACATCTCACAGCCTCCATTATACACGCGGCATAATAACCCTCACGGGTGGCTGTTTCATATTTCCCCGTAATCTGCTCAAATCTCCTAACGTTGGCACTTTGTAAAACGAACCATTTGCAATTATATATCGTTACGGCCCTAAAGAGAATTATGCCAGATGTGTTCCGTGTCCATTTTCACTGGGAAATTGGGAGCTGGAAACCGCCATGGCGTGGCGCATGGGTCGTAAAACATTCAGCCAAAAACCTTTTACAAATACGTTTTTTTTTCAGGTTGAATTAAATCTCTCAGTGAATGTTTTAAATTATTAATTAATGTAAATATTTCAAAAACTTAGGTACATTTAAAACGCTATACATAACAAACGCAACATACGTACGCCTCCATCTTGAATATTGCACAGCTATCTGGTTCCCTGTTTATAAATTGAACATTAATAAAATTAAGTGTGAAATGAAAATCCTGAAACAAGTAGAATATAAATTTCATTTGCTTTTTCCAAATTAAATAGTAGCTTCAAAATTGCATAACCTTGACTCGTTTGCACACAGAAGAGATATTTTTGATCAGATCCTGCTTTACAAAATTGTAAATAATAAATTTGATTCCCCAGAACTAATTCATCTACTTGCTTTCCATGTCTACTCCAGACCAACTAGACTGTCTGATATTGTTTATATTCGTAATATTAAAACTAATCATCGGAAACATTCTACCATCCCTCATATATGTGAAACATTTAAAAAGAATTTTAATTATCTAGATATATTTTACACACCATATAATAGGTACAGAAGAGAACTAATAGGCTTAATTCAGAATAACAGAAAATAGACGTTTTGTCTCTTTTCTTGCTCTTAATCATTGAATCGATTGCAATTTTCCACTCCTACTCTCCTTTAATCAATTTTCACTACTCCTTAACAATTTTTTTCCCACTGTCTCCTTGTTTTGTCCATATTTATTATATTTTTACATATAGTATATTTATTCTTTGTATAGTATAAACCGTCTTCGCTTTATTGCAGTATAATTCAGTGTATTTGATGGCCGGATGGCAGGTCGCACTATGTATATATTTTTAACTGTTTTTATTTATATCCATTTAACCTGTACATCTGTTTGTATTTGAAATAAATAAAATAAAAAAATAAAATTAATATTAAAATTCATGAAAAAAGTTTTATTAATTAAGTTTATTTTTTTATTATATATATTAATAGAAAACACCGGCCATTGTAACAAAAAAACACAATATTTAGAAATAAATTAAAATTATAGGCCAAATGTAGTTTTTCAATATAAGTAAATACAATGCAAAAAAATGTTTACTTTATTTTTTTAAATATTAAAACGACCAATTTAGCTTTGTTATTGTTTCGTTCCGAATTACCGTTTCGTTTCGTTAATAATTAATTATGTAATTTTATTATTTAAATTATCAATAATCTTAGTGACTTACGTACGTTTATGCTATTTCGTGAATAAATAAAAACATGTGTTAGGTGACCTGATCTGACCTTGTAAGAAATATGTCATTAATTTATTTTTAAAATACAATAATGACTCATTAAATAAATGTCTTTTTTAAACTTATAATAATATATTTTCATTTAATTTTCATCTTTTCTTTCATATATTCATTGTTAAAAGCCTTCTTTATAATTTTTAACTCAAAATTTGGTGCTTTCTTCGAAAAATACAAAACAATCGATGAAAGAATACGAAGGTATCACAATTTACATTCTTCTTTTGCAATTTCCCAAAAAGTTGATTTTTCTAGTTAAGTCGTTTTCGTCTTAAAGGTGCGATATAAAAAGAACATGCAAATTAAAAATTGAAAGCAACATTCATGTTTTCTTTTTTTAAATATGAGTAAGTGGAAAATAAGAAAAAAAATATATATGTAATGCAAAAAATTATTAAATTAAAGTTGATAATTGACTTGTTTTATCGATGGTTAGTTTGGTTTGCTTTTCGTTTTGGTGTGGTAGTAAGATTTTGGATTTGTGAACAAAATAACGATGTTACGTCACCTAAGACTAACAGATTATAGTATTTCTTTTAAACACACCAGTTTGACATAAACTACTTGACTAAAATTGAGACCTTAAAAATTGTGCACAAAATAACACTGGGAAACATACAAGACGACGACATAATATTAGTCAAAAATGCTGACATACACAAATATATCACCAGACAACAACAACACTATCATGTTGAAAAAGCAAAGACAAACACAGGATAGTCAAAAATACTACATAATGGACTTAAACACTACAACTACCTACCTTACTACTTGAAAACTTTTACTGGAGACAAATTTCAAATCAATCTGTAAAAGCACATGATGACTGAACTAACTAGACTAGACGAGACATAAAATGACTAGACAATATTAAATTTTTAATGTAACCCTAACGGGTTTTTTAAAATTGTAAATAAATAAAAAATAAAAAAAAGCGATAGTTAGAAGACCAAGCTACTTTCTATCCCGATAAAATATATCACTTCATCGGGAAATTCTTATTGATAAATGAAAGTTCTGATTGATAAGTGACATAAGTAATTAATTGCAGAAATAATTTCTCCCTAACAAAAAAAGCAAAAGCTATTAACTATATGAATTAAAATATAATTACTACGTAGCTGTCAAAATGTCAACCAATTTAAGTTTTGGCGTATTACAACAGAGAATGAAAATATTTTAGAGAAGGAAATAGCTGGTTATTGTATGAGAACCAGCTAATGCAGATCATAAGTCCAAATGTATAAATGCCTAGACTTAAACTTTTCTTCCTTAAAATCTCCTCTGTCTCTGTGTCAATGTTCGTCTCGGTAACTTCCTAGGGGGTGAACTACAGTACTTTGTCTACAAGCATTTGGACAAAAGCAAAAAAAAGTTGTGTTAAGCACATACGCTGAATTCTTTGTAGACAAGTACTTACCTACTGGATAATTTGTGTGAAGTAAGTTTCAATGTTTGCCTAAGAAATACAAAATAAGTTGAAATAAATAATTTTGTAAAACTTCCACATATTAAAGCAAAAATATAGAATAGGTCGAGACTATTACAAAATAGTTTTAAAGCGTTTAATTTTGAGCTGAAATAATTAATTGTGTACAACTTTCACATATTAAAGTAAAAATATAGAATAGGTCGAGACTTTAACAAAATAGAATTAAAGCGTTTAATTTTGAGCTGAAATAATTAATTGTGTACATGTTTCACATATTAAAGCTAAAATATAGAATAGGTCGAGACTATAACAAAATAGTTTTAAAGCGTTTAATTTTGAGCTGAAATAATTAAGTGTGTAAAACTTCCACATATTTAAAGCAAAAAATTAGAATAGGTCGAGACTTTTATAAAATAGTTTTAAACCGTTTAATTTCCAGCGCGGTAACGTTTGATTCACTAGGGTAGCCAGGACAATAGGGGAAGTTCATTGTTAACCCCTCTATCCCCTCCTTGCCCCGCCACACACTGTCCTACCCTATACACGGCACGCGCGCTCCCCAACCCCCTCCAGCGATGTTCGCGTGCTGTGCTGGACCAGGGGAGCGATTACAATCGGTAGATACGGAAGCCATACCTTCGCTATAAGCTATAGAGTTGAAGAAAAATTCTCCCTAGCGTTTACGATGATACGCTATCGACCCTGTACCTTCAAGTTTTGAGGTAAGTATATTGATAGTTATCGAGGTCACCCCCCACCTGCTTGAGTAATAAAAATCGTTTTCAAGCGAGCACTTTTTACTTTAATTGCGATTTATTTCAATTTCAAAGTGTTTTTAGGGGGCTATCTTTTATATCAGAAGCATATCTATAATACGATAAAGAAATAAGTTAATTTTTATTTGACATTGAACGTGGAGTAAAGTTTGATAGTTAAGTAAGCATCGACAGAACCATCAAGAGGTTAAGATGTTCATTTTGTATGGACATTTTAGTAGGTTGGATCTGTAAACTCTATACATGGTTTTTCAGAGCCAGCTGCGAAACTTCACAGGAACATCCCTCATGGTAAGTTTGAAATAAAATGATAGAAAAAAATTTCAAAAAAATCATTTAAAAAAAAAAAAACTAGGATCTCAAAATGAATCTAAACATAAATGTATACAATATTTCGATTTTTGAGAATTTCTTATCAAAATGTATAAATGCAATTGTAACATGATTCATCTATTAATTACGCATCATGTAAGTGTGTATATAAAGGGATAAAGTGAAGAATAACAGTATATTTAAATATATTTAATAGTGATGAAGATATGATGTTGGTTTGTTCATTTATTATTTTAAAATTAGGGTTATTTACATATTTTATTTATTTTAGCTATTTAGATGTAAAATAAAGTGTTCAATAGACTCAAATCAGTGTTTGATTTCTTCTATTATAAGTTTCAATAGTTTATCTTTGTTATCACTCGGGAAAATTTGTCTTCAGCTTTACCGTCGCGTCATAGTGAAGGTATGGCTTTCATATCTTCCGATTGAAATCGCCCTCCAGGGCCCGTATTTCGATGGAAAGTTAACAAAGTTATCTTTAATTGTCTTCAAAATGAAATTGAATTTTCAGAAGGAACATTGAATATTCATTTTTTTTTAATGTTTAATTACCGATTATGGACAAGGATACTTTAAATTTTTATACAAATAAACACAATTTCATATTTGTAAAGAAAATTTACTTTGAGAACCAGGCAATGCTTGCACATAGAAAAGTCGGGCTATATTGATAAAGTTCGTTAAATAAAAACTATGTACATTCTTATATTCAAAATACTTTGAATATGTTCTAATTTTTATAGACAGGTGCTAGATTAAATACTTTTAGAATAAAATTAAGATTTTGTATTTTTACTTCACAAAGGTTAACAGATGATATCATTTATAAAAATCAAATCCATCTAAAGAGAAATAAATTATGATGATGATTATATTAATTGACATTATGTGGAGTTACACTTTTTTTTACTTAACATCTAAATATATGTCCAATAATATATCCAATTATATGTTAAACAGGGTGTTCTTTAAACCCTGTCAGATCCAAAACCACGATGATCAGTATGAGCAAGAAGACATATTGGCACATTAAAATAAATTTTTAGAACGACTAAAACCTTAAAAAATAAAATATAGACAAAAAACAAATGGTTGCTTACTTCTGCAGGGGAGAAACGAGAAGGGGGAGGGGGGAGGGGGGAGTCTGATACACCATCAACCGCACGGCCGCACCCCCATCGCTTCTCCCCTGCAGAAGTAAGCAACCATTTGTTTTTTTTTTAATATTTTATTTTTAAGAATTTCCTTCGTTTTAATTATTCTTTTAAATATGCTAATATGTCTTCTTGCTTACACTGATCATCGTGGTTTCGGATGTGACAGGGTGTAAAAAACACCCTTGATGTATTGTGTTTTATAAGTTTCTTAATAAAATATATTTTATAAAAGTAAATAAACTAAAAAATGGGTACATACATAAAATTTAAAAAAAAACCTAATTAATTAAAAATAACAAATGTTTTTTAATTGGCAGATAAGGTTTGCACATATTAACTTTAATCAAATAAAAAAAGTACATTATGTTATACATGTTGAATGATGAGGAATGAGGGATCTGATGATGTGTTTGGAAGGAGAGAGAAAGAGGCACCGAGGAATGAAAAAAAATGTACACTCTGAAAGAAATGAAAGTACAACTAAATGTGAGATCGTCGTAAATGAGGCATTATCCTAAAACAGTTAGAGATGTTTTTTTTATCTGGAAAAATGAGGGAAATAGGGGGAAGGTATTAAAAGGAGAATGAGTATTGGGAACCGGTGAACGGTGCACTAAAATCAACCTCGGAAAACGAATGTTTCTCGAGGAAACTAGGTCTGTATACAAAGAAAGTACAGTGATCGATGACGCACACACGTACCAAATGATTTTACCTGAAGTATAAAGCAACAACTTACGAAGCAACTCAGCATTTTCTATTGAATACAATGCATTATTTTTATAAACTTTCCAATGCGACGTTCTGGAGCACATTAACTTTAATCCTGCCATAGATACATGAAGAACAAAGGAGCTCGACTCGTAAAAGAGACCACATGGCATGGTAATGCCAGTCAGCTCAAGGCAAATATGCTGTCAGTCAGTTCCAGTATGAAATCCAGTTGGTCAGTTTGATCAAGTTATTACTCTACATTACTTTTGCACTCCATAACAAAATGTAGTAACTTATTAAACATGCAATAAATACGCACCGAATGCCAACACCGTTTCTTCCGTCAATCTCTAATTGGGGAAGAAGTTACAACTTCCACAAGTGATATGGCGTTCTATAATCTCTACCTACCTTTACGGGGAAATTGAGTGGTGATTTGTTTGCTATAATAATGTTTGTTCGTTGGCAGGCTTATTGCCGGATGCCCATTTCTTCCATCCAGCCAATACAAACGAAAATAGAAAAAAGTAGTTTAATACAAATTATTTATTTAATAATTTGCGTTTGTCCAAATTTTTGTTGTCAAGAACTGGATCCAACCCCCTAGGGTGTTGTTAACATCTCTAGCCTAGATTTCTATATTCACTTCTCTCAAATGTTCTTCATCTGTATTGTAATATGTTAATATTAGCAGCTCCCTAGGGAGTAGAATCCAGCCTTTGTATACGAAAATTTGGACAAACACAAAATATTGTTGATAAATCCACCCGGTCCAAGAAGAAGTATAAAAAATGAAAAAGAAGCAAATGAAATCGAAGGAATATGGATGTTCAAAAATAGGCAGAATGGTAAATGTTACACAGTGTTTAAATGGCCACTTAAACCAGCCACTGACAGGTCTAAAATGTTTTTCATATCTGTTGTAATTTGTTAATTTATATAATACGTCAATATTCTATTATTTTATTTTTTCAAAATCATTTATTTCATATTTGAGAAATAAAAAAAATATCGTTTATACGAACACAATTTCATGGGATTAAAGTTATATGTTACGTCGGAACAAATAGAGTATTAAAACCACAAACATCATTTAAAAATACATTAAATAAAATCATAATCGGTATATTATATAGTACAAAAAAAAACAAAAAATATTAACATATTAATAACATGAAATAATAAAACAAGGTTATTCATTTATTTTATTTGAAAATGTATTTTTTTAGACAGGTAACAGTAGTTGAGCTAAACGGTTAAAAAAATTACGGGCACAAAGCAAAGTCGCATGGAGTGCACCTTATAAGTTTGATCAGGCAATTTGCCTAACATCTTACGGAGCTTTTAGATCATTTCATTTATGGAGAAATAAATACATATAACCATTTCAAAATGACATTTTCTTAATACGGCGCTATGAATTATACAATAATAACATTGATCGTGTCCAAGCGGATGTGAAATAGAACCAGAAATATAGTGCTTTAAACTCGATGACCACTCCGAGGTAAACATCCTGGAAAAGGAAATCGAGAGGAGAAAAGTCCACTTCATTGTGTAGTGTCATGTTTGTTTACTGTGCGAGGTCCCAGGTTCGATATCTGGTAGAGTCCAAGTAAAATATTTGCTTTAATGATTCACTTTTTCCGCAGATATCTCGTTCGAAACGTACGGAAGTTCCGAGTTCGATTTCCGATGAGATCACAATAATTCAAGGTTAATTGTAAACATCCCTTTAATCGAAATATTGGAGTCATTTATTTTACGGGCTCTTTGGTGTTATATCACCTCACGCAAGAATGTTTATGGTCTAATTTCTGGCGAGATCTCATAAATTAATTGTAACTTTTCTCAACTCTTAATGTGCTGTAACACACCGTCCACAAATGTTTCCGTAAGAATTTCATCAATTCCCTATTCTCACTGCATTGGTACTCCGATTGCAGTTCTTGATCAGCGGTTCCTAAAAGGTGTTTCTTGGAACCCTGGAGTTCCGTAAAAAGATCACAGGGGTTCCAAAAGTTGGGGCGTATTGTCATATTAAGAACTCATCCTCTCTAAAACATTTACTAAAAAAATAATATTGACATTTTTCCATTTACATTTATTTAGAACCAGGAACAAACCGTGCTTGCAAACTTGCCTCAACTCGCTAGATAATTGGTTTTGAATTAGGACAATTATAATGGATTCATAAACATGTACATACACGTATAATAATAATAATAACAATAATAATAATAATAATAATAATAATAATAATAATGATTTATTAACAAAAATTATAATTTCTTTATCTACTACATATATATTTAGGTAATATATTTCTCTGGATTATGTTTAGTCTGCCTAAGTACAACCTGTTTAAGGCAGACATTTTTATGCAAAAATAAACAAAAACATGACTGCCGACTAGTTAATTTATTATGAAGTCATACAATATATATACTATTTATTATTTTAGAATGTTTTTTAGTAAGTTTTCCGATTTTTCTCTACCTAAATCCAGGAACCATTTTACCACAAATTTATTTAATTGAATTCGGGTCATGGTTTTGTAATGTTCGGGTAACATATTGAATATTTTGGGGCCCAGAAACCTGAAATCTGCCTCTTCTTTGCCTGAATTCAGAGTTTGTGGTAGACCCCATGACTCATCCTTTAGTTTGACTTCTGGTAGTGTGGAAGTGTTCCTTTTGAGATTTGATCGAATAACTTGCTTTTACAAACATAATTATTCCAGATTTATATAATTTCCTTATAACTATTATTATTTTGTATATTGTTTTGAGTATTTTGCATATTGTTTTGATTACCTGTATATTGTTTTAATATGTAAATATTTTCGATTTATATATCGAAGAGTCCCGACCTTACACGGAATTTTCTCGACAAACAAGTCGGGACATAAAAAACATTTAATTGTGTCTATGTAAATTTGTGTATTTTGTCTATTAAATAAAATTTAAAAAATCTAATATAACAATGTTAAAGTATGTCCAAATGCTTGCAGACTGGCTGAATTTCCTCCCTAGGGAGTTGTTAATGTTTAAATTTATTTCAACAGAGAGGGAAAACATTTTTGAGAAGGGAATATGGAAGCAAGCATTTGGACATACTCAAACATTGTTGAATTAACTACCTGGTAAAAGAAGAAGTATGAAAATTGGAAAATTGTTTTCAGGCGTTGCCTAGTAGGTGATTTGGTTCAGCCGGATGAATCTCACCCACGTGATAAAGGTTTCAGCTCTTTTACTTCACAAAACTCAACAGATGGAAAGGGTTGAGGAAATGTGGATGTTCAAACATGGGCAGAAGGGTAAATGTTACACAGTGTGTAAAGTGGCCACATAAACCAGCCAATGACAGGTCATAAGCCCTGTAAATGCCTAGACTTCCATATCCCTTCTCAAAAAGCTTTTCCCTCTCTAATGAAATAAATTTAAATATCCAATATATTGAATTCCTCGAACAACTTGACGCTGGAGTACCTGAAGGGCTTTTTAAAAATTATTTTGATAATATAATTTTGAGCAGATTCGAGAGATTATAATATTGATTTATAAGTGCCTCCCCATCCTATTATGTCATAAGTTATAATTGAGTTACATAAAATATAATATAGTTGTTTGAGTTTTATTAGGAATAAGATGATAGGTTTCTACTTGAAGATAAGAAATACTACAAAAATAAGAAAACTTTCCCATTTGCGAAAGTTTTCTTATTTTTGTGTATTGTGTGTGTTCTGTCCATTTAAAATATTTATCAATAATTATTTCCAAATATTTTATATGGCGTACCGATTCAAGTATTTACGAGCATATTTTTAATTGAAAGTTTTGTTTAGGCTGTGCCACTGTGGTTTTACTAAATTTCAGGTATTTTGTTGTGTCAATATTTAAAGTTAAGAGATTGTTATCCAGCTACATTTTTATTGTATTGACACCGTTTTGAGCCGCAGAAAAAGTTTCATCCCATTTGTCACTTCTAAAAATGAGAGCAGTGTCTTTGCAAATGCAATTATATCACTTTTTTATGTGTGTCAGACATAGATCATTAATATATAAAATAAACAAAATCGGACCCAAAACACTACCTTGCGGTACACCCATATCAATGTTTTTTTCTTCGCTAGTAATATTAACTATTTTAACTTTTTGTATATATAGATCATTCTGAGAAACTCAGGAGCCAATGATGTCACCCTATTTTAACTGTAATATATAAATTTCAGATAAGAAAAAAATAAAGTAGCGAGTAATATTTTTGTATCTTCGTTGATAATCGACGACGAGTATATTAATTTAGAAATTTCGAATACGCAATCAATAATATCACCGCGATAGTGAAATTAATAGTGATCAGAGCAGACATTATTTGTAGTAGGGAGGGGGGTAGTCCGGACGCAGCTTCCCTGGGGTGTAGGGCTGGGGTGGCGGTGCGGCGGGGCAGGGGCGCGGCGGGGGTACGCCCGCCCCGGCCGGGCGTCTAGCGCCAGTAGACATTCGGGCGGCGGCCGCGCACCACGCCGCTCCTCTTCCCCATCCATTTGGACGCCATTTTCACTTAATGCGGCCCCCGCGCGCCTCACGTGACAGTACCTCACGTGCATCCTGGACCGAAGCACACTAACCACTAACTCGCCCCACACCAAGCGGTTGCGTTGACGCGGCACTTTTTCAAATAAAGAATTTCATAATTTTAATCGGCCTTTAAATAAAATCGTGATCAATTTCACATACACACCAGTTTCGTTTTTCCTGTAAAGCGAACAATTATTATTTAATACCCTATCCATATTTCATCAACAAACATGTTTTCTTTAATAATTTACATTAACGACTACTTACCCTTCTTTACTGTTACCCATTCAAATCTTTCAATTCATCATACATTTTCTTAGTTGTAAAATTATCTATTGTTCGCAAATCCCTTTTCCTTATTTTCCCCGTAGTCCGAAACGTAAAATGTGGTGAGCTTATTAATCGGGAGTGAAAAGTTTAAGCAAAAAGTTCATTAACAAAAGTTTTTGAATATCTGTGTTCCGGCTTCGCGAAAACTTTCGGAAAAGGACGGCATTCAGCCAGTAGAGAGGGTAAGTTCTTGAAACATTTGTATTACGTGATTTAACTTATGCGATTCATTAAAAACACACGTTTTAACGTATATTTTATATTGTTGGATTCACTTGAATTAAATTGAATTTTAAAAAAACAAAAAAGGTCTTCGTTGTCTAACAGTTATATTCTCGCATTCAGAAACCCTTTTTCAATATTATATAAATAACTCACGAGAAACGTAGAATAAATTATTTTTTATGTAATTAAAGATAACAAGTAATGTTTGGGTCGGATTTCAATAGCAGTAGCGAAGGTATTACAGTAGGAAAAATTTTAAACGAGTAGAAAATACAGAAAAAAACTATTTTTTTCATTTATCATTGCAGAAATTTATGATCAGAACGTTAATTTTGAACTTTAAATATACGCTAATTATACATTCATGTGTTTTAAATTTATTAATGCAAAATTGAATTATTTTCAGCAAAAATCAACGTTGATTTTTAAATAACTCTACATAGGTTTTCTTTTCATTCATAAGATGCGTTGCCGACGGAGCCGACCCGACGCGGCGGAAGAAGGCGTAACCTTTTTCTACGTTATATAGGTACCTATACACGTATAATAGGTATACACATACAAATACCTATAAAGTACAAACCTTAGTACTGAGTGTAATATGATATGTGCATAAATATACTTATACATTCCAGTAATAACTTTCGTGCCAGGGTGCCATAAGATTTGACTTTTACAATACCGGCAATTGGTCTTTATGACAAAACGTTTCTTTGAAATTGCAAACAAAAGCATATCAAACAATAGTTTTCTTTTTTTTTAATTCATGCGTACGTGATATATTTCCATTGGGAGTAAAATAAAAATTATTAATCTGTCTCGGAAAATCCATAAATTCGTGATAAATAGATATTTAAATTTAGATGTTGAATATTTCCATACAATAATAAATTATTGCTAGATATGTAATTTTATACATTTCTCAAAACAAGAATTTACTATACCTAGTGAGATAAAACCGTTCTTAAAACGATTGCTGTTATTTTAATTTGGACAATTTGTATATTTTTTATCTTCTTCGGTGTTTTGCAAACATATCATAATAATACTGTGCTTTACTTATAATAAACGCTGATTTTTTCGGCCTTGATCTGATCTGAAATGCTTGATTTGTGGTAATTATTTGTAATTTAAACATAATCAAACCTTTCCACTATCTATAAACATTTTGTTACTGAAAAAGAGCTATTTTACAAAAATGGGCGTGTCATAGAAACTTCAATTAGTTATAAATATAAGTTATATTTTTATATTTTGCGACAAACCAAAATTAAAATTGTTTGTATCATAGATCGTTAACGAACTTAACTAAATGAATAAAAATTAGCAAATATACTTTTCACTTTATTGGGGTGAAGCCTCATAGATGTCATTTGACTTGAATAAAATACATTAAAATAAGTCAGTATTCAAAAGATATTATAGGTGGATACTAACAAAAATTCATCAGTATTAATGATGCGAGCTAGTTTGGCATAGCTGATTAATAATTATTGACAAAGGCAGTGTTTTTGGTGAGTTCACTTTCCGTCAAAGTTCAATATCAATGTGGAACTTCAGCTCTACGGGAAATTGGATACAAAAATGTTTTCTTACGCGCGGTAAAAATTAAAGCATTAAATTATACTGCAAAGTTTCTTGAAAATGTACGGAAAAATATTTTCCAATATTTTAATGAAAACGAACTACTTTCATATGAATCAACCAATGATAAGAGAGTTGCGGAAGATTTTCGTGTATTAACCGTCAACGGACCAATCGACATGACCGGTTGAGAAGAAGCGGAAGAGAACTTAAGATGTCACACGCGGAGTAGTTTCAGAAATACAAAACTTGAAAAATATCATAGCGCTGATAGATTTTTAATTTTTTTTTTTAGCTTATTTTAATGGTTTATAATAAAATAGAACCACCGAGATTTCTCCTTAGTAAAAGTCCCAAAAATACGAATTAAGCGTTTGTATTATACAATAAGTTTTCAGTAATACTTTTGATGTTCCGAAACTGATAAGATTCGATTTGTTTAAGGGGATGTATTTACAACGCTTATCATATCCTCTACATATGGCTGTACTGCCTTATCAATATAGAGTAATCATTTGTTATGTTTCGCATATCGATTTTAACGTTTACATTGCAAAACAGATGTGATAACAGTCACAATGCCTTAATGAATCAATAAGACATGCATAGAGTTATTAAATCATTTAGAAAATATACGTCGTTATGGATTATACGTAAGTTTCAGATCGAGGTAATGATTTTAATTAACTTACCAACCTACCTATTCCATTAAAAAAATAATTTAGTTTGAAGGTTGTTTAATGAAACGAAATATTTAAAACAATGAATTTGATGGTAACTGAAAAAAAAATCTCTTTCGCCTCTTTTTAAAAATACTCCGAACCCAATTAGATAGGTTACTATTATTATTCATATAAATATTTAAGTTCTTGTGAATTATTAAAAAACAAAAAAAAATTCAGACCATTTCATCAAAGTCGTCAACAACTTGTGTTGGAAAATTTTAATTGAGTTGTGGTAGACTGATTCAAAACTATGATCCATGAGTCCACAACACCACCACTGGACTACAACCTGGTTCCAAATATGTATCATCTTCATATTCTTGTTTGTACGCGATGATGCATAGGGAACTACATTATTACACTAAATGCAGCGAAGAACAGGTGTACAGCCTAATGCTTTAAGTGCCAGTTCAGGAACATAAAATATTGCAGTGTAGAACCACTTTTTGATAAATATTTTGTATCGGCCATCCTAAGAATTGAACCCGGGACCTCAAGCATGGTTCGGGAACATTTGACATTCGACATTCTTATTCGGGGTTTTTACCTGAGAGTAGCCATCGAGTCGAAAGCATTCGTCCATTATTCTGGTTCTATTTCACAGACAAAACTGTATTATTAATCCGCCCGGATACAGAAATAAATACTTCTGTATATACGTTTTTTCAACTAAGTATTCGTGTACAAACTTTATTAGGTGTTAAATTTAATTAATGCTTTTAGTATGTAGTATTTTTGCATTTAATTTGAAATTAACTAAGATTTATCATATTTTTAGGCCATGTTTGTTTTAGTATATTTTATATAAAACTAAAATGTCATCAAACATTGTATAAAAAAACATTTGCACAGCTAATTATCAGTTTATAAAAAATATTTAACAATGAAAAACTTAACAGAACCAGTTTAATTAATTATGGCAGTGTTTTAAACTTTAGCGCTTTCATTTTTCCTTAATTTATTTTAACTGCTCTAATACGTGTTTGGCTGTAATATAGCAATCAAAGGAAATACATACATCCATAATAGAATCGAGTCTTATCACATAAAAGTAAACCAACGTACCTAGAACATATTGTCACGTGGTCGTTAGACTTAAAACGTAATGCTGAAGTGTTCGAGTAAACAGTTCTGATGTGTAAAATGTACACACTGTTTTATGAACAATGTTCGTCAGTATTGATCCATACAAAGACTCGAATGAATTGGGGGAGAATAATTCAACTAACACTCACGTTACGTGTACCGATTTACTTTGACTTATTTCTGTTTATTTACTGTCATAAGGATGTTAAGAACTGCAATTAATTATATTGTTTCATCATTCCCTTTCCGCACCATAAGGCAGTGCATTTTTTTTTTTTATTTTTTTTTTTTTGGGGATATCAACATTAATACACGTAACAAAAATATAACAAATAACATATACAGAGTATAAAACCAATGACAGATATCCACAGAAATACATTAAATACACGCACAATACATACTAGTGTGTTTGTGTGAGTGTAAGTGAGTGAGAGGGTGGGTGAGTCGGTGTTATATTGGAATGAGGGTGTCAAGTGTCGAAAATATAAATTAATATAAAATATTAAGAATTAGAGATAAAATTTAATAAAATAAAATAAGTTAAAATAAGACTTTATTATTGAAACTAAGTATAAGACAAAAAAGTATGTTTTAAGACGCGCATTTTAAATGTTATTTTTGTACAATCAAATGGATCAATAAGGGGAAAGTTCAAATTATATTCACTAGCAAAACGTATAAGTGGAGAGTTCTGAGCATAGTTCGTACGAACTGCTGGCACATGAAATAGAGAGCTCGACGTGTGACGGGCGCGGTAGCTGGGGACATTTAATGATTGCTACATCAATCGTAGCGTATCTTGATCATTTTTGTAACACGCTTCAGGTACTAGTCCAGGGACTATGAAATATTGTTTATTATATCCATAAATATTATGTTGTGTCCCAACTCAGCTAAGGGCTCTTGGCCTCATAGAAATAATAAAGAATGCAATAACAATAGGTAATAACATTAATTGAACGAAAAAATAATCTAAACAATTCCGTAAAATTGCCTATCTATTATAAACTGTTCCATACTGATCGCGCCACTCGCTTGTTAGCAGATGAACGCTCGAAATGCTGGTTTGCGGAATGCGTTATCCTTTATTTGCTTTGCCACGAAACCCTAAATTCAATTAATGCAATTACCTACCTTATTCTGGGTTCTGGCACCTTCATTGTTTGAACTTTTGTCGCGGCAGTCAGGATCAGATTCTATCTTATGGTCAGGAAAGAGGGGCACTTGGCGATTACACATCACAGTTGATAAAATAGTTATTGATCGCAAACAACTTATTCGCGATCGCGCTGAAAATATAAAAGCAACTGCACTCACGATCAGTTCAGTTGTTATTATGGGACCGGGACAACAATTGGTACCCACGGTAGGCAATTGCAACATCTGAACTAGGGCCCCGTAGGTAGCAAATAAATTTAAACGCCTCATCCTAGTAAATGTGCTATGTATATGGGCGTGTACACATATAGTGAATGTGGCGTAACCACATACCGTATGTTAAATATACAAACCGCTATTTTTTAAATTTTCTATTGTAATAATCGATTTTTTTTGTATTACCACCGTGATTTTTTGCTTATTTAAAAACAATATAAAAAAACTTGAAATTACCTTATTCCTCCAAATAAGTTAAGTTTTTAAATGTAAAAAAAAACTATATTAGATAGATTCTTATCGGGTGACATAAATTATGTTGCATTGTTTTTTATTGTGTTCTTTTTTTATATAACTTGATCGTGTTTCTTCTTAGAAGAAAAATCTGCAAAATTTATCTTATTATTATTTGTAAGTTTTCAAACAATTATTATTATTATTCATTTGTCAAATTAAATATTCGTATGTTTTTTAAATACCTATCATTTTTTTTTCTCTCTCTCTGGTTTCAACCCTCTAAGGATCGGTTTGTACCATAGCTCTGCATCTCTTTTGCCACTTCGGTCTGTCTTGTGCGGCCCTCTTTAGGTCTTCAAAAGAACTGCAACGCATATCCTCACATAAATCCTCGAAGTATTCTCGGTGAGGGCGGCCCCTGCAGTTTGTCCCCTCAGACATTCCATCTTAAACCGCATGCAGGAGACCTTCGGGACGCACCATGTGTCCAATCACGTCGTTCAGAGATGGCCTTAAGCAGTTGTCTATCTCCATCGATTCAACCGAGAACTTTGTCATTCCTGAAGCGGTATCTCCAAAAAATTCCCGGAATTATTTTCGGGACCACATTTCTAATGCCTGATCTTTTTTTTCAAATAACTTATAAACGAGACATTAAAAAAAACTGAGATAAAATTTGAAAAATCAGACATTAAGCATCAAATTATATAAATGATGATTACTTTCATAACAGGGCGAAATTTTAACTATTTTAAAAGTAACTTTAAAGCATGTTTGTTTGTATTTTAAATAACAAAATTTTATTAATAATACGTGTTTTTCACAATAACTGAAACGTGATTTATGAATTTTCCATCACGTTTTAGGTATATCGATCAAACATAATTCTAATATTTAATCTAACATAAAAAGACTAACAACGGAATTCAATTAAAAATCCATTATTTTTCGAAAACAATACAAAAGCTACGTTGTATAAATCAGTATAATAACTAATTACCCGATTAACCCAAACTATATCCATTATAATCAAAACAGAAACATCAAAACCGTTACTAAATAGTAAATTAAAAATACGTTAGGAAAACTATTGTATGATATAATTTGTTTGTAAATAAAGTTTCTCTAGGTGTTTATTTCAGTGTTTATTTATTTTCCAATATTCCTAATACATTATGTAAAATAATTGAATGGGTAAAATAATTAAACCGATCTTACTTAAAAACAATCCTGAAAGGAGAAATAAAAAAAAAGGAGTGGAATGATGTTCGCCTCATTGTGCAATGATTAAAGCATTCGCCTACCATCTCTTAAGGTCCTGGTTTAGATGGATGTTAGGGTGGCATGAAATTAAAGGTGGTCATTCACGGCAACATTTGATTGTTCCTGGCTACCAACTGACGGTCGAGATATTCTGCATTTGATGATCCAATACAGCGCATAGACCACCGGGTGCAAGATATGAAATGATCATTGATTACGTGAAAAAATAATTCTTTTTGGGCATGTTTGGGACCAACGATTTGCCTCTAAGCAAAGATGGGTTCACACTGTCCAATTTTTTAGACTTACAAGGGGTTTTATCGAGAACTCAGCCATTTTAGAGACTGCCAATTTTTACGTTCCTGATAATTATCACCGACAGCGTCAGCACAGACTGTTTTACATCTCGGCTTATAGAATCAACCTGCCTCTGGTTGTGCCGATAAGAAAAGACGTCAAGCAGCTGAACATCATCAATTTGGAGATTGACATCTTTCACATAAGCGAAGCGATGTTTGAGAGGCAAATATTCTTGCTATTGACGATTATTATTCCTTAATAATGTCAAATGATTTCTCAAAGGTTCTTGGTTTGATATTTTGTCCAATATATAAAACATTTCGTTATTTCAATGAAATAAATTGATCTGTATTTAAAAATGTGTCAAATTAAAAAATATATACAATTGTCATATTTTTGTACGAAGTAATTTTGAAATAATTGGAAATGTTTGTTTTGTAAACTATTTTATTTAATCCTATTAGATTCGAAAGTTTGTATGCTTTAACTTCACAAGACTGAAATATTATAGTCACTAACCAGATAGGCGGTATGAAGAATGAATATTTGATGAGAATTTCCAACCCTTCCTACTACCCTAACTGCTTCTTTCTACTTCACTATACAATAAATTATAATCCAAGCACACGGTGCCACAAGTTATTTCAGCATTATTTTATTTATAATAATAACAGTCTAAACCAATTAGAGCAATTGCACATCGAAAAATATACATATACAAAGCTGTTAAAACAGAAAATGAATACAAAGCAAAGCAAAAAGAAAACAAGGATAATAATATAATGGTGTACGGTATATTCTAAGAATTAAGACTTCGAGCTGAGCCACAAAAATGCTCCCACAGCCCAGACTGTAAAAATGAGCAAAGCAGGAAGATCAACCCAAAATAATCAAAGTTTAGCAAAGAATTTTCTACAATGTTTGAGTATGTCCAAATGCTTGCAGACTGGCTGGATTTTCTCCCTAGAAAGTTGTTCATATTTAAATTTGTTGCAACATAGAGAAAAAAAAATCGAGAAGGGAATTTGGGAGTCTAGGCACTTTCAAGGCTTATAACCTGTCAGCTCTTTTACTTCACAAAAGTCAACAGATGGAAGAATTGAGGAAATTCGGATCTTCAAATATAGGCAGAATGGTGAATGTTACACATTGTAAAGTGGCAACATAATCCAGCCAATGACAGGTCATAAACCCTGTAAGTGCCTAGACTCCCAAATACCCTTCTTGAAATTTTTTTTTCTCTATGTTGCAACAAATTAAAATAAGAATTTAAACAAATAAACTCTTGGTTGATTAAAAAAAACGCTTTGCTACATTATCATGTATTATATGAAATCGGGTTATGGTCCCGCGGCTAGTGTCATGGACTCATGGATCAAAGATCCGAGGATCGTTCCTCACAATAAAAAAATTGAAATCAAGTAGAGGTAGAGTGGGGTTTAAGCCTCGGACTCCTGATCCGTGAGTGATCCGCGGACTCACAAGCCAGAAGTCCGAGGTTCAAACCGCACTCTACCACAACTTGGTTTCCATTTTCCAATTATGAGTTATTTACAACTCGTCGAAAATGGCCACCAAAATTTAAATATTTGGATTAATCATAAGAACCCAAAGATTTATTTTTTATTAAAAAAAAATAAAAAAATACTAATGATTACAAATTAACGTATTACAACAGAGATATGAAAGTCAAAGCATTTACAGGGCTTATGACCTGTCACTTCCACTAATTTGTTACTTCACGCAATGTGTTTTTTATTTACCATTCTACCTATGTTTAAACATCTATATTTCTTCACTTCTTTTATATCTGGATTTTTGTCACGTTAAAGAGCTAAAACCTTTATTGATGTGGGTAAGATTCTTTTAAATGAATTATTTCATCTACCAGGCAACTCCTAAAAATATTTTTTTGTTTTTATGTTTCTTCTTGAACCAGTTGGTCGGTTTGTAGAAAAAGTCTGGATTTCACCACCTGGGGAGATATTAAGATATACATATCTCTACCAACTCAAATATCTACCCTTGTTTCTGATCCTCATCACAAAATTGTTTCAGTCATTTAAAAACTGATTTTAATTAATTCTTTTAAAATCAAAAAAACTATTTTATTGTTTGCAACAATAATACATACTTTGCGATTGTGAAAAATTGATAATGTGATACCTATGTAACTAAGCTTTTGATTTTACACTATCAAAAACATCCAGCTCAAGTGAATGATTGCCATTTAAACAATAATAAAAAAAATAAAGAAATATTAACATATTACAACAGAGATAGATAATAATACAGAAAAGAAAAGGGTATATAAAAATATATGAGTTAACGCGGCTTTTGATCTGTTATTTGCTGGTTTGTGTGGTCACTTTTCATTCTAATTAATATACGAGCTCAGCGCTGAAAACAAACCACTTTTTTTAAAAATACATTCTTATTCTTAAAGGTGCGGGTCAGTGCTATTTTAGCTCCTGGCGTCACTGCGATCTGTGAAGATCTATTGTGACGAGTCCCCGTGAATAGTTCTCGCCCTCCAAGTCCAGGTTTTCAAAGAGCCTGGCTACTGTGTGGAAGACGAGAGTTTTCATTTTGCTAAATCTCCCCCTACAAGCCCAGATCTGTAAAGTATCGGGCTATTAGGTAGGGGACAAGCTCTTTACCATCCTCAGGTTTAACCAGTGGTCTCCCGAGGATAAGGATCTTTTTATGTTGTAAAGCACCACATTCAAATTGAATCAAATTGAACACTGCAGAACCTACATTTAGAAGTTTCTGAAAGGTTCATTCTAGCTAGTTGTTTGTTCAATCTGCAATGCCCTGAGCGGGCTCTAGTGATAACGCTCACTTGATTTTGGCTGAGCTTAATTAGGTTAAATACATACGAATTTTTAAACTTTTAATTGCATTTGATGATTATTTAACGTTGATTAAAGTAGTTTTGTTTTGGGAAATCGTGTTCATGTATATTTCACCCTTTCCAGGTGAGCGGTTGAATTTCACTGGGTGAACTATAAGCTTCCATAAGACACGATTTATTCAAGGCAATTACTGCCGTGTCACAGTTCTATCGATTCGTCCATACATATTTCATACTATGCTACTGAAATCAAAACAATTTGTATTGTTACTTTATTCAATTCAGCGGGGGAATACTGAAGAAAAATTTTTTTTTTACATAAACGGAATTAATTGCCTTTAACATACATTGAACATAAGTATGAATAACATTGAACATAAATAGTAAAAAAATATAAAATTGTATGACTATAACAATAGTAACAAGTAGGTAAATACACATAAGCAAACAAAAATATTAAAGAAATAAATACATAAATATGAAAAAAGCAAAAAAGGAAAACGTTTTCAAATATCAAGAAAGGTTTGTGAATTATATTGCTAGAGAAAAAAAGGAATCAGACTCGTTTTATAACTTTCAAGTCCAGAACCAAATATATCAGCCTTGCCCTCATACTGATTACCATATCTGTGGAGCCTAGGGATAGGAGAGCGCATGTGATAGTTGGTCCTAGAACTTGCATAGCAAAAAGGAGATCTGTGTCGACCAGGTACACGGAAACACACCAACTCCAGCAAATCTAGACAGTCAATGAATGTATTGATCACTTTATAAAGTAATATAAGGTCAGTTAGGATTCTTCCATCGGAAAGTTTTAAAAGATTTTCTGATATTTTAACATATTTATTGAAGAAAAGCTTAAATTTATTATATTGGATGTTACTATAAGTTGCGTTCTTTTTTTACGAAATTAAGAGAACAAAAAGACACAACAAAAAAAAATACACAAAATAAATTAATTTTGTATTTTGCTTTATTATTTTACAACAAATAAGTTAGTCATTCATAGCATCTTCACCGTACACTGAGCAAATATCGCGAGCAGATGTAGTGTCGAAAATATTCACTTTCGAATACTTGACATTCCATTTTGAAGGCTTGTAATCCAATAAAATAACACATATTACGTAAAAGCAAACTTTTTGTAGAGCAGCATTTTTTTTTGAACAACGTATTGCTTTCATGGTTTTGTTTTACTTTTCGTGCTCATTTTTTAATTTGTTAATAAAACGGACACAACTGGCATATTAACACCAAATACTTTATTTAATTATAAGCTTACTATTCTAATAAATTCAGAAACAAGTAACAATTTAAGGAATTCTTAAACATAAGTTGTAGGTACACTGTTTAAAATAATATTTTATCCCACGTTTAATTTCTCTTCGTTTAGATGTGTTGATCTTTTTGGACAGAAAGCTGCTACTCTTGGGACGTTGAGATCCAACTGTATCTCCATTATTTAGACAGTCTACCAGGAAGACGATAACCAGATGGAATTTCCTCAACTGCTCTGTGATAGATTTTGGAGTTGTCCTTTCTATTTACATGGTCTCTCCAAAATCTTTTAGCTCTTCTCCGTCGCACAACAACTTCGGTGCCACGGGTTTGTCCTATTTTTCATTGCGGATTCGGTATCTAAGCGTTCTCCCTGTGATTACTCTTAGAGTTTTAATTTCTGGATATTTTATCCAATGTTCTTAATTAGTAAGCTGCTTATTACATATATTTATTTATTTGATTTAATTATTGATTGCGTAATAAAAACATTTATGAACATTTCATGTTAACAACAACAAACTGTCACGCTGTGAGGGCAGTCAGAGAGGATTTAGTATGTCTTTGCATTCAGACCTCGCTTTCTCTACATTCATACATACATTTTCTTATGCACGCACGACGATTATTACGAGTTTTGACATGTCCACCTTCAAGTATTTGATCATGCCATGTCTTTTTCGGTCTTCCTAATTTTCTGCATCCGTCAACATTCGCATCGTAAATCTTTTTAGTCGTTCTTTCGCTGTCCAATCGCTCATCTAAACCATAGTATAACTATGTTGTCGATAATGCTTGTCTCAGTTTCACATAATACACATATCTCGACATTTATACACGTATATTTAACCTCTCCACAAACTCTATCTACCTCATATGATTGAATCCAACCAATGAACGACTCGAAAATTTAGTCCGTGTTCCTTCTTTATTGAAAATTTAAAATAGTTTTAATTTATATTTTAAATAGGCTTCTGTGATAAAAAGTGGCCACTACAAAGCGATTATAAACTCCAATAAATCCCAATTCAACATAAAAATGCGCGCTTGAACATGACTTTCGACAATTACCTAGACGGTATGCTTAACTTTTGTCTGTATTTATCTACCGAGCGATTACAATGCCAGCTCTTTTAACGACTCGATACGTACAGTCGAGAAGAAACAGTTAAAACAATATATAATAACTGAATTATTTTTTATGGTGACAACATAACATTAATAGAAAAGAATTTAGCCACATTATCTGTGAATCTATCACTCGGGTATCAAAGCTGACATTTATGTCAGAATTTAATTTGACTTCAAAATTTACTTGCTTCTCGATCATATTTAAAATATGCTTTTAAGAAAAAAACTGCTCACCTCAGGAGATTTAAAAAAATGTAATTAGAGCAAAAACTGGTAGGCAGAACCGAATTTTTGACACTTTTTATGAGTAGGCACGTGTACCGTGAGGTACTATACCCGTCGGTATAAACCGAAGTACGTACTTACCACAAAACTGAAGGTCGGGTCGGTAGTGTATCTTCGTAATCGCTCGGGATAATTTTTCTTCAACTTTGACGTAATAATCCAGGTATGTCACTTTAGTGTAGCCTTACGCTTCCCCTTGTACATATCAATCTACCTACCCGAAACATGAAGGTGGGGGTCGGTAGTGTATCTTTGTAACCGCTCCAAGAATTTATCTTCAACTATACCGTCATAGTAAAGGTATGGCGTCCTTAGCTTCCCATTGTAATCGCGGCCCAGATCCTGCCTAGGCTTTTCATGTATGAATACGAGCTTTTATAATTATGTTCATATGATTTATTAACGGTCGTATATTTTTATGTAATATTTATATTATGAATAATTTTTGTTGACATTTGGATCTTTTATATGATTGCACTAATTTTTCAACGTAGATATACAAATATACATTGTATAAAGGCTAGACTAGTGTATCTTATCTTGTTGAAACTTAAAATACAGGGTTATAAAGTTCAAATCTGTATCTTAAATTTATTTTTTTATTTGTTTGTAAAATACCTCAAATTTTTCTGAAAATTTATCTCTGCATCCCGTCCCGTATAACCTATTCAAAAAATGCATTGCAAGAAAACGTAGCTATGCAGAAAGCAGCCAGCTCTTGAAAAGTGAAACTGAGATAATAGCACTTTTGTGAAAAGAGTGAATAATTAAATCTACACAACAGTTGTAATGTTTTTTACTTTGACTAATGATTAATAATTTAATTATGTGTTTGACCACTTTTAATGATTTTGAAAATTTGGCTGACCACACAACTTAAGATGGATTTCGCCGGGTTTATAAGTAATACCCACAAAGCATAACTTACCGTCCCAATCAGATTTATCATCAATTTGACATTTCAATCAAATTGAACACACTAGTAAAAACTCCATACGAGTATGCAAAATACATTGAAATATTTTTAATATGCGTATTCTAATAAAAAATAAATAGACTCCACAATCACTATGATCGGTGCATTGTTTTGTCTATGAATTGCATACAATCGTTCCTACTTATGTAGTAATCAACGATTATGTAATTCACAGCGCGCGCCCGATTCATTTTTGGCTGCGCTTCGATATTGCATTTTATCCAGTTTATGATTGGGGGACCTGAATGTGCAGCTGTCAGATTGTGTCAAGGTGCAACTATCTGAAATTATCAAACTTTATAAAACTTGCACCCGGCTTTTTGATGTAGTATTTTGTTCTGCTTCGGTATCACACGGCTGTCGACCCCTCTTAATAAAATAATTGATACGGAGTCCAAGCACATATTATTTCGAAGCACCATGAATATTAAAATAACAGTAGTTCAAAGCCTCTATCCTTTAAGAATAATTCATTGACAGTATATGAAATATGCTTATGAGCAATATAACTACAGGAAAATAAATATAATCTTTGTCCAGGTTAATGAACTATGGAGAATACTGTTATGTGTGTAAAATAAAACCAGAACCCCGAACGAGTGTCTTTGATGCTTGGCTACTGTCAGGTAAAAATACTGAAAAGAGGAATCAAGTGGGGAATAGTCGGTATCGTTGTGTAGTAGTTGGCGTATTCACCTACCACGCTCGAGGTCCCGGGTTCGATTTCTGGGAGGGTTGACATTATTGTTTTGTTTTTATAGTGGTTTAACACCATTCAGATATAATATATAGACATAACACTCCATACAAATCCGAGCTAAAAAGTCGTCCCCAAAGGACTGGAATTGACCAGTGGAGATTGCAAGTATCGTCACGTAGACATTTACAAGCAAAAAAAGTAGTACAGTAAAAAGCACGGACTGTTTATATCGGTCTACTGTAAGTTCTATTTAGTATGTCGCTCCCTTCCGCATACGTGTCACCTTTGTTTGTCGTTTTGCTTTACGCCCGATTAACTGAGCAGGACGGAGGCAGGAGATAACTCACGAATTGTAACATATTAATAAGACTAACAAATTACAACACGGATGAAGAATAGCTTAAATAAGGGAATATGAAAGTCTAGGCATTTACAGGGCTTAGGACCTGTCATTGGCTGGTTTAAGTAGCCATTTTACACACTGTGTAACATTCACCATTTTGCCTATATTTGAAAATCCATATTTCTTTAATTCTTGCATTTGTTGATTTTGGTGAAGTTAAAGAACTGAACTTCTTTAAAAATTAAAAAAATGTTTTCAGGCGTTGCCTAGTATGTGAAATAATTCAGTCAGATGAATCTCTTCACAACAATAAAGGTTTCAAAAGGCAAACTAAATCTACTCCCATGCAACACACACCATAATCTACATACCATTTTTTTTTTCTTTTTTCTCTGCTGCATTGGCATGGTTTTATACTTTTAAACTACTTTTAATTACTTGTATTATATATGTAAATAAAATCAATATATTGCTGCTCTTACTATAATGTGTCATTAATTTTGAAGATGTTTTTTAAATTGACTTAAATTTAGTGTCTTATATTTCACTTAAAGATTCTTCTCATCGTTTCTTTGAATCCCTTAAAATAAATATGTGTATATTTATGTTTTTCCTTTTTTTAAAAAAAAGATATTACTATTTTATTTTATTTTTACATCTGAGCATATTTTTCATTCTTTATTTCAATTCTTAATTTTTAATTACTCTTACAAATTTTCTTCATTTTTAATATTATTTCCATTTGTAAATACTCACTACAAACCACAAACTTTAAAATGTCGTTTTTTCACTTAAATTTAAATTTTCAAACAACTTTCATTTATGTTTTTCTTTTCCTTCTCTTTTTTATACTTTCATGATTAACCTTACATATAATTGCTTCATAATATGGAAACTTCACTGGTCCATTAGAATTACGTCTAATTGTGTAAAATATTAAACTTTATAACTGTACTGTATGTTTCCAAAAGAATTAAAAAGAAAAAAATACCATACTCCAAACACATAAAGCAATAACAACAAAAACATCAAAAATATATTTTATTGGTAAGGTAAAAATAAAATAATATTCTTTGATAAATTTCCATATTTAAAAAAAATATATATACAAGATTGTACAATGTGACGCTTTTGTCTCGTCGGCAGTTCGTGTCAGAACTACGGGACGCAAACCAATGGATTTGTGGACACCATATGCTCCAACTAGGGAGCGGACATGGAATAATGAATGAATGATAATGCCATCAAGACAAGACGAAACGCGTCACATTGTACACTTTTGCACATATTTTTTTGGTGAAAAGTAGATTTTGATCCTTCTTTTTCCTTGCCTCTTCCCAGTTCATCTAGGATCGACCCTTTTGGTACGCAGTCTCCAATTCTTCCTGTATTGTGTTACCTCACCGGCCAGCTGCTCCCTCCTCAGATCACTCTCAAAATTAGTCCACAAGGTGGCTTGTGGATGACCTCGAGTAGAATTTAAGCCAACAATATTATTTTATTTTGGATACCTTACCAATAATTAAAATAAAATTCCACCAATTAACTGCATTCACAATACATCAATAATATCATCTGAATTATCTTTACATCTCGTTGTCTTTGTTAGAATATTGTTTTGTACGGTGTGTTGTGTACGTAATTAGTGCTGTGTTGAGTTTATGTTTATTGTTTTAAATTTAATATAATTAGACCAACATATTTTTATACCGACTGTGTGCAAAATATTTATTATAAATAAATTTGGCGGCCTCCGTGGTGTAGCGGTGAAGACGCTTAACTCACGCACGGAAGGTTCTGGGTTCGATTCCCGATGAGAACACAAAAATTGAATGTTGTTTTTCTCAAGCCTGGGTGTTCTGTGCTGTAACTCACCGCTGTAATTGGGCCTCCTGATCTGTTGTGGTGCAAGAAATGAATAAATAAAATAAAACAAAAATATAAAAAATAAAAGCTGCTCTAACAAGGCTACAGCCTGTTGACATAATATATTGTTTCAATAAATATTTGTAAACTAACACATATTTTATTTCGCGTATGATAATAAATAAATATAAATGTGCATTATATCGTTAATAACTGATGTTTCTTGAAGTCTTCAAATGAAATTGTATTTTTTCCCTTTAAAATGTTTCTATCTAGTAACCGAATTAATTATACCAATCACTCTTAATAAATCTCAAACATAGCATGCTGTTTTCCGTGCATCTGTTAAGCAGCTGTTCAATTCAAATACGCATAAGCACCCGTTTAATTAGAACATTAACCCCTGGAAATACATAATTAAAATAACAAATTAGCATTTATAAAATGAACCCCCCTTTTCAGTTTGTATCGGCTATGTCTTGACCCCGTTTAGTAAATTCACGCATCTGGGGGGACGCGTGGGGTAGTTCAAGGTAAACCTGCTTATTCGTATTAGGCACGCGGGAATGCCCACATTTTTTTAGGAATGTATAATAATATCGTGCGGAAAACTACCCCTCTCGCCCTATTTTAAGAGTAAACTGGGGTTATTTCTGGCTCAGATAAGAGGTTTTTAATTAATCTTGTTTTAAGAACCAACTGCTTTGCGTTTTTATTCAAATGACTAATAATTATAATAATTTAGTTAATTTTTCACTGTAAAGTCTTAACAAATAGCATAATTGAAGTACAATAATATGTACAGTAAAAATACGAAAAAACCGCTCATCAATTACAAAAAAAATAACATAATTTACCATCACATTGTTTCTCGGAAGGGATAACCATAAAGGATAGAACGACATATAACTCTGTCTTTGCATACAGATCTCGCTTCCTCTATATTCATACATGTTCTCGTGCACACGCGCTAATTATTCATACTTTTGACATTTTCATATTCAAGTATTTGTTGGATTGTATTCATTATTTTATTATTACTGGAGAAAAATAGTCCGTTTCATAGTTAAGTGGTTAGTTCGATTGGTTATTATGTTGAATTACTCCTGTTTGATTCTTGACAAAGTTAACATAGAATGTAAAAAAAATCTAAGGCACATAATATAATCTTGCTATTGTGTCAGAAATTGTCGACATATGTTGTACTAATGCAATGTACCACGAGTTGCAGATTCGAGTAAAGGGAAGTATAGAATATAGGAAAAAAGACAATTTTAATAATAAAATTATTTAATTTCATCAATTCATATTGTATATACCTAATATATTATGCGTCTCTAATTTAAATTGATTTTAAATTATAAAATAAGGTACTGTTGAATTATATTTTAATTGAATTATACCCTCATTAATTTTGTTTAAATTTATTTAAATTCTTAGAAAACAAATTACAGTTTCACACAAAAACAATTTTACTAATAACGCCTACCGATGAAGGAATCCTCTTTTTCGAAATATTTTAGAAATTAGTTTTATTCCAATACATTTGATTCAATTAGTGTATTTTTAGATTTAGTTATCTATCCATTTTTCCAATACACAGTTATCTGTGTGTTTATACATTTGCATTTTATTAAAATAAAAAAAGTCGAATCATTTATGTTTTTAATATCATAATACTCTTAAATATAAAAATTCGAACTGTGTAAGAAAGAAATAGTACTACTACTACCATCACGCCATTTCCCCGTAGGAATAGGCTGAGAGAATGGACCGCCACACACGTCTATCTTGACATACATTCCTAGCTTCTTCCACATTCATACATCTTGTCATGCATGCCCTTCGGTTCTGTCCGCTTTTGACATGACCAGACTTAAGATTTTGGTTTATCTGATCATGCCACGTCTTCCCTGATCGTACTCCTCTCACGTTACCGTTTATTTTCGCCATATATACTTGTTTTACCATTCTTTCGTCGTCCATTCGTTCTACGTGACCAAACCATCTCAGAGAAATAGTAAACCATCATATAATTGAACAAATGTTGATTACTTCCAATTGGTTTTCAGATTCATTCAATTAATTCAAGACTCAGAAATCTATGTTCAATTTATAACTGCGGCCTCCGTGGTGTAGCGGTCAAGACACTTGACTCACGCACGGAAGGTTCCGGGTTCGATTCCCGGTGAGAACACAAAAATTAAAATGTGATTTTTCTCAAGCCTGGGTGCTCTGTGATGTAATTCACCACTGTAATTAGGCCTTCTGGCCTGTTGTGGTGCAAATAAAATAAAAATATTTAAATAACAAGGTAAAAACAATCTGTTAAATTTTACCCAAATTATTATGACAAAACAGATATAATAATCTTCCATAAAACGTTTATTTTCAAAATCATTTTTTATTACGTTTTTAAATTTATTTATGTGCTCTTTTGTCTTGTCAAATTTTGACAATATGACAAAAACAGTGGTACAGTGTGTATTTCAGTGTTTTTTTAAATGAGTTTAGACACAACATAGTAAATAAATTTTCTCATTATCTTAAACGTAAACCCAGTCCTGAATGCTGAATTTTATTTTACCTATTCTAAAAAAAGAGAATTAAGTTTATCTATTAATGACATAATTTTCTATTATACATATTTTGTTTAATAAATTGACTTATCATGTAAATATTTACACATTAAATAAAGCTTAAGTCATTACAAAATGTCAAATAACCAACCAAACTATCTGCGATCGAATTATTTCTGTAATTTGATACAATTAAATCATTAGGTTTATGAAAAATTTACGACAGCTATCAATTCAATTTATGGCATTTCTCATTAAGAACGTATGTAAGATACATTTTTTTAAAGCTGTTCTTTTAGACCCGAACTTTTAATTTGAGTTATTTTATTTTATAAATAGATTTATTAATATGCTCAAGGAAAGCGAATCAATGCACGCGTGGTTTGATCACGATAAATAATAGCGTGGAAAATAAATTAAATTACCCTTTAAAGTTCTAACATTGATTTTCGTGACATTAATGATTGTTATGACTTATGATGTCGTCATATAAAATTTTTGCAAATGGTATTTCTAATTTCTATAAATAATGTTATATTTGTTAAAACTGCGTCATATTTTAAAGTACTTTGAATCACGGCGGTGTTTTTACAAGTCTTAGTGTATTTGAACGATTAAGTTAAGAAATGTGTTAAAATAGAATGAGCGTAATTATATTGTGTGTTCTTTGCACTTTTTGTACTTTTTCCGGACAGAATTGCAGCATTTATCATCTGGGCTGGGCAATTACCGTTTACGTTTTTGTTTAGATCTTAAAGTATGATAAATTTCCCAATTTTGAAGTGATATTTATTTATTTTAAAGAAACAAATAGTCAACAATGATATAGTAACATTAAAAAAATGCAGTTTTAATACAGACCAGCAAAGTTTTTAAATAAGAGTCATACACAAAAATATAATATATATATCTTTACACATCTCTTGTTAGAAGCCAACTAGATTATAATTCTCCAATATGGTCACCTGATCAAATCGCTTTCTCAGATTCCATTGAGAGAATTCAGAATAAATTTCTTAGATATATTAATTTTAAGATGGGTTTTTCTACTAATCAATTAAATTATAACAAAATTTTAGACTCTCTTAAATTAACTAAATTGCAAGAACGAAGAACATCGACCGATCTTATGACTTTATATAAAATGATAAAACCAATGTTTGATACCCCTGATCTACTGAACTTGATTTCATTCTATGTACCACCTAGATTAAGCAGAACATCTACAATATTTTATTGTCAAAATTCTCGAACGGTAGCTCAATATAACTCACCTATTGTTAGATTACAGAATACCGGGAATGAATAAGCATCACATTTTGATATATTTAGTTTATCTCTGCCTAACTTAAAAAATAAAGTGACCAACATATTTTTATCAAAAAGAGCACATCATCTTCAAAAGATTGGGTTGGAATAGTTATAATTTGATTGATTAATGTATTTTGTTATTGTATAATTTCTTTAAAATATGTATGTATTTCAAGTAATTAATAATGCGTACAGTACGAGTATATTAATATTTCATACTCGATTTTTTTTTCTTTTTAATATTTTTATTTCTAAGCACTCTTTATACCACATATATGTAAATGGCAGAAATGCCGTATATAAATAAATAAATACATATTATTGTGTTACAACAAAAGGGTGTGTTTATGTGTATTTGTATGAGAGTAAGCGTAGATGTGTGTTTATGTGTATTAGTGTAGGAGTAAGTGTTCAGGTGTGTGTAAGTAAGTGTGAGCATCATTAAATAGTAAGTGGGATCGTATCGCAGCCAGAAATAAGGAGTCTTAATTTATTTTTAAATAAATTAAGGGGCATGTAAAATATATCAATAGATGAAAAAAAGCGTTTTAGTTAGAGCAAGAACGATAGAGGAAAGAGTGTCGTATAAATAAAGTCTCTCATAATAACACAAAATCGGTAATGTAATATTATCCACACTGATATGTGAACAGTTACTGTTCTTATGAATAAATGTTTTGCTATTTAGAAATCAGTTAGCTTTTTATTTTTAATACATAATATAATATTATAAGCACTAACTTAGAGATTTTCAACTTAAACAAATTGCATTAATTACTCACTGAACGGTTTTGAAACTTTTTATAACTAATGTATTTGTGACTTCAATAAATAACTAAACATGACCGCACCCTTCCAATCAAAATCAGCAGGAAATAAACCTAATCTTTGATAATACATATAAAATATACGTGTTGGATTAATAAACGAATCATAAATAAAAGTTATTTTTAAACAGAACAATATTATACATTATAGTAAATTTAGCGCTTTAGAAAAATATATAGATAGTAGGTACTGTAACACGTATAAATCTGCTGCATATTAATTTATCTCACATCACTCCATTTCATTTCACAGGGAAGTTAGTTCGTTCTAATTCCGTTCCGACCCTTTCATCTACCCCTATTTCTAACATAACTCTAATCTCTCCTCTGTTCACTTCCACTCCAGTAAAGATTTCCATCAAAGGCTCAGAATATTCCCAGAAAGGTGACAATCTCCAGATAAAAATATCCGACGTATCTATAGAAACGTATATTTAGATACGATAATAATAAGGATATTATTCATCTTCTTCTTCGGCTTTGTCCTCTTCACTGCTGGATAAAGACCATTCTTCAAAAGTTTCCAATTAAAAAATTCATGTTACTATTTAAATGTTTGAACATCTTTCTGTTTTTTTAAAAGGAAAATATGTATTTTATAACGGAAATGCATTAGAATTATTTTAATAATTTAAAAATATGTGTATTGTAAAAGATATGGGAAATATACTAATACTCGTAAAAATAGCCTTGTGACTTCAGTTGAAAAGTATTTTAGTAAAATTTATTTACAGAATTATACACGAAATAAAGATACAAATTAAAATGAAATATGTTTTCTGGTGGGTTATTTATAAACTAACATAATATATTTAAAATGGCAACGTGTTGTCGAAATTCTGCTTCTTCTTCTTCTGCGAGATGCGGACATCCAACTGTCTCGTCATCTTTTCGGTGGTCTTCCGGGGGGTCTGCTGCCAACTGGTATTGCACCTGCCGCTATATCCACCACTCTTTCTAAATCTATTCTATCCACATACCCTCTTCAGAAACGTCTTCTTGATCTTGCCCATAGCAGAACATCGTCGACGTGGCAGATCCTTCTTATTTCGGAGTTTCTTACTATGTCTCGGATTGTCGTTCCCGCAATGGGTCGGAGAGTTTTCATTTCACATGTTTTTAGCAGGCATTTTGTTCTAGTAATGACGTCCCTTATTTCAATGCCGTATGTCATGATAGGTTTATAAACTCGTACTTGGCCAAATGTATTAAGATCAAAAAAATATTTAAAATGTGGTGCAAAAAATGACAAAGTTATTATTTTATTTTAACCAATTGTTAAATAATGTTCCACAAAATTAGTATATCAAACATAATATAAAATTTGTAATTAACTTTAAATCACCCTTTTCTATTTTTATAAGAAGGTGGTTTATCTTATTCAAATATTTTTTTATTAATCGAAATAAAAGTTATTGTTTACGACTCATTTTAATTATTAATTAAATTATTCATAATACCGTGCGATTGGATAATTTATAGTAAGCAGTAAATGCCGCATACAGTGATACCACTAATTACTGATAATAAAACTGCACGTCTAATCATCAAACGCCAAAATAGCGTTAACAATAAATTTGTTATTCATCTTCATATAGAATACTTAACATTTTATCATTTTAACAAAAAGCAATTAAATAAAGTAGGTGTAAATAGGTACTTGTACATAAATATGTTGATATCAAATACTCGTTTTTTAGATAGATTTAAATAAAGTTCTACGGCAAACGTCCACAGTTTTCAGGATTTATTTTGATCAATTTTTACAATTTAGTAACTAGTCTTGTTAATAAAAAGAGTTCAGTTTTGGATCCCCAGTTTTGGGTTACCACTTCCAAAATAACAGCACCCCTTCAGGTTATCGACCCTAAAATTGCACCCCTGCCCCTGTTCAATAAATGATGGGCATATGCTATTGTGCTTGCTGTATTGTACTTGTAGCGAATTTAAATCTGCATTTTTTACTATGTCTCGTACCTCGTACTATAGACTATAGGGCACCAATGAAAGCTTGTATTTAAAAATCTAAATTAAAAATATATATGTTTTAAAAACTTTCACATTACGTGATTATTTTATTTATAGGAATTAAAATATAACTATGCTAGATAACAGTTAATACTTTTTTCAAAGTAACAAATAAATATTAAGGCTCTTGACAATTATGCACAGTTAAACTCCAACTACCCATATTACTGATTGCTAGACGTTATCCGGCTATTCAGAAATCCAGATAATCGGATCAAGCATTAAAACTATGCAATGTTTTGAAAGAAAACGCATAATTTACCCTAACATCACTTTTTTTTATTGCTTTTAAAATAATACAGCGAATTGTAATCACGTTAAAAACTTACTTAAACATGTTCAGTAAGGTTTATTGCTTTGATAAAGAAACTCGTTTACGAGCAAGGGGGTCCTTATTTCGAATATTTATCATGAATGACTCGTTCCTTAGCGTATAAGCTTTCCAATAGAGCGCGCAAAGGGGCAGTTTTTTTGTTGTTGTTATGAAACTCCGTTTCAAATATTTAAAAAATAAAATAAATACTATTTTTGTTGTAAATTCATACACCAAATAGGGTTTTTACAAGTATGGTACATAGATACAAGATTAAGGAATAATTAAATATTTTAAAGAGGGATTCGAACCTTGAGCTTGAGCTACTGATTTGCTAGTTGAAAATACTACCAAGGCACGTCATCCTGTTTTTAACTTATCAACAATGACAAAAAAGCATATAAAGTCGATTTGTCTTCTGCAATAAACATTCTGAGCACCCTGTGTTCTTTGTTGCCATCCCTTTAATGTTTATTCCCAAGGGCGAACACACACTAACGCCTGACACTAGTGTACTTATATACATACAAAGATACGGCAATATCCATTGTCCTTTATCCTTAGGGTGAAGGGCGTCTCTCTATGTATTAGTAAATGTCCTTCAGACGGGTTTAAATGTATTGGCGTAGACTGTAATGCATTATGTACACACTTTCATTTGTATATAAATGCCTACCCCTTTCTTTACATTCAATATATATAAATATATTTGAAAATCCGATATTCAGTAAATTTATTTAAAATAAGTACGTACTTTGTATCTATTGACCTCAGAGTAATAATTTGCTAGAGAAACCCTTTGCTCTATTGCTTAGAACAGAATTTGTCAAGATTAAAAACAAGCTCAAAAAAGTGATTCGGATTAATGACGTATCCAAAAAAAAAGACCGTCAGTAGTTTAAATATAAACTCGCCGCTTTGAATCCCGCACTGAAAGGGTAAAATCAATATCGTGTATAGTTCCTATCAAAATCATTATAATATTTTATTTTAAATTTTAAATTCGGAGCTCGATTGTTGTGAACTCCTGAATCTCATTAACTTCTAAATACCTAATCGAGTCACTAGAAGTACGGAGTTGTTTGCAACTACGAGTACATACGTGGGTACTAACTATGCACGACACTCTCCGATTCCGCGTTTACATTCCTTAGCCAACAAATTTACTTGTGAAATAGACATTTTTAATACGACAATTATCAATTTTAAAACGTTCTTAAATGCACTGTTTGTAACAAATTATTAATGTCGTAATAAAACATTCATTTTCATACAATTCTTTCTCTGTTTTTGATGTGTATTATTATTATCTTATCTCTTTCTTATATTAATTTATCAAATATTTTTGTGTACCGTATATTACATTATTTTCACATATATACTTACTGTTAACTAATTTTCATTATTTGTTTTTAACAATAATTTGTTGAGACCGTTTTTTTATACTTATAAGTATATGAAAATGTATTTATTTTTTTGTTTGAATTCTTTACAAGTTATTTACAATTTGCTTTTTAATTCAATTACTTTTATCATATCCATTTTTTTTTTCTTTTTTACTATGTAAAGTTTCACTTTTTATTTTGCATGGCAGTATGCTTCTTATTGTTTCTAAATGTACACAAAAAAGCATATTTTATCTTTTTAATTTTTACGCACTATGTTTGTACTTACCTGTATATTTTTTGTAAATGCCCCTTGGGCGTATTGTAATATTAAATAAAATTAAAAATATTTGTTTGCCTCACTATGCAACCGTGTATCGAGGCAGAAATATTATTTTTATTAAAAATACTTTTTTTTGTTGAGTCAGTGGGTCAAAACACGATTATATATTGTAAACAAAATCTTCCACCAACTACTGCGATGATACCGCAACCCATTTATTTAAATTTATATCTATGTAATTTATTGGTTATTATTATTGCGGTAACATTTATTCCATTATGACTTAGTGCTAAGTTTAATAGAAGAAAAAAAATACTGAAATGATAAAACATTACGCACAAAAATTGTGTATTTATTTGAGGTTATTAATATGTATCTATTTTTGGCGATCCTATGTAAAGTTTCGTTCCTATTTCGGCTACCATTGCAGAAGCCATCTTCAGGGTAAACTATGTGTTTTGTAGAAAAAATATGTGTTTATGTACTAGTAATTTGTACCGTGTCGTAGTCAGCAGTAGACACATTTTGTGTCATTTTTGTAGCGTGTAGTGCCGGGAACTACGTTGAGTTTAATTTAAGTCCATCGTATTTGATTATTTTATTTAGGTATCTTCTTCTCTTCATTTTCACATCTGCTCCTAAGTGGAGCGTGTGGACATCATCCCCTACCTCCAGGAGACCCTATCACCAGCCAATATTTTCGCCTCCTCGAACGTCAATCCAGATCGACATCGACGGCCTTTCAGGACGGTGCGTGGCGTGAGCCTGCAAGTTTAAAAAACAGGCAACTTGGGTTTAGGTTCTCCTGAAGCATGCGTAACACGTGTTTAAGCCAGATACACCGCCGCGTCCCCAAGACGCTCGGTATAGGAGACTGCTGCGTCCATTCTCAGACTTCAATGCTAGTTATAAAATCAAACCACCGTATATCTAATATTCTCCTCAAGTACTTACTCTCAAAACTCAGAAGTTTGGTGTGATACATTAATATATCTCAAATAAAAATTATGCCTCGGTGGCCTATAAGACACTCTGAAATATATACATTTAACCAAGTCAGGAACATCAAAAACATTATTTACAACTTTAAATAAAATAAAAAAAACATATCAGATATTATTCTTCTATCACTAATTTTAAGTCAATTTAATATATGTAAGAGAAGATAATATTTCATATATATAACAGTAAAGGTGAAAATCTACGTACCAATTTCTTTTCGTAGTTTACACAAAGAAGTTGGCGGGAAAACGAATTCCCAAGCGGATGCTTGGCGAGAAATTGCGGAGGGCGAAGCCCTAGGGCTTCAAAAATATTATTAAGCGGAGTGGACTGTATTTTAATTGTAATGAAATAAGTGAATATCCTCGATATGCGTTATGCAATGTCAAACACTAAGACAGGCCCTCAATCGGAGCTGAACACTGGTGGTTGATGGAAACAAAGTCTATGCTGCGGCACACGTTCAACAAAATAAACGCGCAATTCACTACATGAGGTCTTAATGTGGCGGATGATCGAAGGATACTGAGGTAGGAAGTAAACAGATGTTGTGGGTACAAAAAAAGGATGTTGAGTTGTGACAATAAACATTGTTAACAATGCATACCTATATAATTCGCAAACAGAAGTGTATTGTATTTAGTGATGAAAACTCTGAAATTTAACAATAAATAATATCAGCTTATAATTATTTAATGCTTTATTTGTAAAACAGTGGATTATCTAGTAAAATTGATTTTTTTGGCCCTTGCAGAAAGTTGCCACTTTGACTGAGCACGCAAATGGTATAATCGATATTCTAGTTTAGTATAATCGCGTGTTCTCACCTACATATGTGTATAATATAAATAGTGCATATATATGTGTACTTTGTACATGACACGAGATGTCATCGAAGGTTTATTTTCCTTCGATCAGATAACAACCAGTCGACGAATTCAGCACGTAACTATTGGTTTATGGAGATTCAAAAACAATGCGTGTGTATATAATATTCTTTAAGTATTACTTCTTCGTACTAAAACACACAAATGTATTTTAATGTATACATACAGATATACTAGAGCTGATGTAGAATATTTTTAGAAATCTATTAATTAAGGGCCGGTTTTATAAACATTCTTAAGTAGGCTTTATTCCATTTATAACTAATATAACCAATGAATGTATAATAAATAGACCATTACTCCTTTACTAGCAACATTTAAGACTGTGGTCTCATAAAAAGTAAGAAAACCACACCATTTAGTCATTTTAAAACGCTTTTTTTCAAAATCACTCAAGTTAGAAAGATAACCAAACATCCATTAGATAAAAACAATATTTTTTAAAGATACTTCTGTTAAAAAACATGCTTAAAACTAAAATATATTTATGTCTGGCCGTCAGATTAGGCCTCTGAAAATTTAGACCAAACTTAGGCAAGTTGATTTCGTTGACGCCGAGTTACCCGATTTAACAAACTCTTCTATGTAAATGTATCTACAACAAACTTAAATGCACACTCGCCAATAAGGGGAATTCATGCGTTTGCAAATGAATATGCAAATGATATGGATATATTCATTTAATATTGTTTTAATTTAATTTTAAAAGGCAAATTTTTGAATTTTAAAAGGAAGTGTATAAATTTACTCAATTCCAAATTGAAATACCTAAATAATACTATGTTGTTTTATTCATTGCATCACTACATAGCCTCTTCTACAAAATTAAAGATTTTATACCAAGAAAAGAAAAAAAATATGATGTACGAAGCCTATGTCAAAAGTAAATTGAGTTACATGATCGCCTTCTGGGGAACTGGTAACAAGACATACATAACAAGAATACAAAGACAACAAAATAAAATTCATAAACTAACATACAACCTACCCTACCTAACCTTTACGACTGAACTGTACAAAAAAACACACCAGTTTGACATAAACTACTTGACTAAAAATTTAATTACTTAAATTTGTAGCTACAGTTTTCCTATAATTTATTTACATGAAGGTAAGGTGATCAGTATTTCGCTTCAGGTACGTCTAAGGACATATATTGCAATGTTAAACCACCTTTAAAAGAAATATTTTACGTCGACCGAAATCGATCTCAAAAGCTCGAGCATAGTAGGAAAATACGCCAACTACTATTTAAGTGTCCTCGGCACGGGTAACCCTAATGAATATGAATAAATTGATTAACCCAATTGATTTCCTTTTTCAGGGTTTTTACGTGAAAGTAGTCATCGAGTTGAGAACACTCGTCTAAGGTTCTATTTGACATACAGAACTATATTCTTCATCCGTCTGAACACAAAATCTAAATAAATTTTGTTTTGACTATCAATGGGACTTATAATTATTTAATCCACGTTATAAAGTGAGAGAAAAAAATACTCTTTAGATTATACACAACTACTAAAGAATTTTGTCACATGGGACTTATATCTTATATTGGTTACATCTGTAATCACTCAGACAATTGCGTCACTCTGCTCGTACGAACTTTCCACCCTATTTTATACAACCCCCCATTTCATAGAGAGACTACCCTTAACGCCGTATCTCCCTAAAATAATATCGGGAACTCCCCCGCTGGCGCTGGTCTTGGAAAAATTCAAATACCCTATCATTTAATCTAATATAAAACTACTTTGCTTTATGAATAATATTTTTTGGATTAATATTTTCAGTTCGCAAATTTACTATTGTCTAAAAACACTCATATGGTTTAAATAATTCATCAATAAGTATATCAGTTGCATCAAAGGCTATATATATAATCGGTATACAGAAAATGTCGGAAATAATTTATTTTAGCAGACATTTTCAACACATAAGTTTATGAAATGTATTAATACTAATAAAAAACAAACGCTTCGACTTTAAATATTATTTATGTGAAACTTTAATTTAAGAAACTCAGAATTTTTGTATCTCGTTGAATACATATTTATCGTTTTCTTTTAAACCTTTTCATTTTATTCTTTCATATTTGATTAACATATTTTCGATTTTAATTTGAAAAGATTTTTTAAATTTGTTTTTTTTTATTTTGTTTATACAAATTAAAATTTTTGTATTTTTTTCTCTCTTTTTCTACTTTTCAAAAAAAAAATCAAACCATTTTATCTGGTTATGTTGAGTTTTTTCTTTCTTTTTAACACAATGTTTTTATTTTTCAAAGCTTCAAAAACAAAATAAATACATGTTAATTATTTTGAATGTGTATTATATTATGTCAACAATCTTTCATTAGAATCTTAATTAAAACCAATGACTGAATACCCGATGACAAACTATTATTAATAGTTTATCGGGACAAATGTGTTTTAACACTTTTTTTAATGAATTAATATTGTGTATTTTATTGAATAAATACTATGTACTATAATAAAACGACATTTTTTTTAAAAGTAATAAGTAAACAAAAATAAATATTGTTAACCTTAATTGTTTTATTTAACAATGAATTTTAGATATTAATAAATTACAGAAATTTTAGTATTAAAAAACGGTCATTGCATTGGCCACCGTCATGCAATTCATGTTTATTTTCAACATTGTTTCAATCCATTGACCGTCATCACTTTTCCGATGTTTCAATTCGTCAACCCGATAATGGAAGCTGTAATGTCATCTGAAACACAAAAAAAACTCACTGTGTAGAACTGTGATCTTTAAAATTCGTTTAAAAGGAAAAACCTTTAGTAAGAGTTCATTGTTTATTTTAAAATAAATTAATAAAGACGACTAATACTTAAAACCCCAAATTAGGAATAACCAGTGACCGCACCGCGCCGACTTGTTGTTTTTCCCTAATTTTAATAGCGTATTTCTATTTTTAGTCTGGCGAGTTTCCACCAAACAATTTATTCACTCAAATAACCAACCACTCATGGGTTTTACAAGTAAATAGCCTTTATTGAAACGTGTAATATGGTTTTTACATCTTACTTTTTTTCTGTTTTACTTTTTAATCGAACAATATCACTATATACAAAAAAGGATTTTGTCATTACATTTGTCTTAGTAAACCTCAATGTAACTCTTATGACCTCATGAAATATTTTTAATTGAATCGGCATTCACTTCGTAACACTTCATTATAAATTATTATGAAAATAAAACTTTGTTATCAGTGTTACACAATTTTATTCTTTTACAAGAACACAACTTTTTTGTTTAGATTCGATGACATTGTGAACAATATTCTGTGTTTATTATATTAGTTTTATATCATCCGTCGATGGGAGGAGTGCTCTCCCGAAACTATAGTTGTGTCCTTGTAAAAGAATAAAATTGTATAACACTGATAACAAAGTTTTATTTTCATAATAATTTATTTTTATATTATTTGAAAAGAGTTTTACTAATGTTTAATTCATGAATGTAAAGTAATTTTGTAAAGGTTGTCTGAGTCTTTTGTAATGTTTACTCTGGTTGTTTATTGTACAATTTCAGTTCCTGGTTTATTAATAACGACTGTCTTTGTCTCACTTTAAAATGTTGATTAGTGATACTGTTTTGGAATTTTCATATAGTGTCCACGTCTGTTATTTTTTTTCCCAAGTTTTTGTTCTTTTTATACAAATACATCAGTGGCTGATTAATAAATAAATTTTAAAGATTCTAGTTTAAAAAGTTCAGTTATGTTTAATGGTTTAGTTTTTTCAACTGTTCTTTTGTAGATGTTAGATAAAGAAGACCAACTTTAATATTTTGAAATAGGTAGTACATAATTTTGCAGTGCCAATTGTACATTATTTTGTTGTTTTAAGTATCGCAAAATAATTATTCTGCCATATCGTTTTCGTATTTAAAAGAAAAACGATTTGTATTAACGTGCAAACTTAAGCACCTGATTTTTCTAAAAAGTAGAATAATTTAAAAACATTTGGAAATTGTTTGCAAAGTGTTTTATATGCTAAACTGTTTCTTCTTCTTGTGGCTTTTTCAGAATTTATTAATTTAGTATTTTTCTCTCGTGAAAGAGTTGTAAAACTGTTTCATATGCACATACTAATAAGTTTTTTACCCCTTTGCAACCACAGTTGTTTTCAAACAGCGTTATACAACTCCCAAACCATTTTTAAAAAAAAAAAATTGAAAATTTAAAAATAATTCCAGTGCAAACGCATAGTAAAAAAAATATTCGTGTGGAAACGATATAACAATGTAACCTTTATTTCTATTTTATAAAAATACAAAACAAAAATCTAATTAATCAACTTGTGTTTTTTAATGAAAACTAATTGATATGTTTGTGTTAATAAATTAAGTTATTCGCGGTTTTACGATGTAGATTATACGAATAAAACTATAAATATGTATTTAGTATTCAAGGTTATAAATAATAAAGGGTGACTTTAAAATTAATTATTGTACTACGGTAACTACCTGCGAGCATGCGCAGTGAAACCAGACGAACCACGAGTTGTTAATTAGCCTCCGCCCACGTACCTGCAATGGAAATCAGTTCTACGACGATAGGCGTAGGGGTGCTACGCTGCCAATATTGTGAGTCGCAACTCTCAAATCAGTAGCGTGCCCTGTATTATAATCAAATGTGAATAATTGTGATCATCTAATTGCGTTATTTCTTGGTGAAATTGCATTTAATTACGAAAATAAATAAGAGTGATATAAGTGGTTTTGTGATTTTGATTACGCAAAAAACTGATCGCCGGTCAACATAAAAATAATCTTGTGTCTTTATTTTTATTATTTCCATTTCAAGCGTATTTAGTTCAAATGAACTAAACTTTCAGGCCAAGCGAAGTAAAGAATGATATAACAAAAATAAATAGTTTGATGAAGTGATTATTAATTATTTTAGTTGTGTTTGTCAAAAATATAAGTCATCAATAATAGTAAGTAAGCGTGTCCAAATATTTTTGATCAGACTCGGAGCTTTTTAGGCGTTGCTTAGAAAGTAAAACAATTCAGTCAGATGAATCTCACACACATCAATAAAGGTTTCAGTTCTTTAACTTTAAAAAATCAGCAAATAAAATAACTGAAAAAAAGGATGAAAGGTACATAGTGTGTAAAATGTCTATTTAAACCAGCCAATGACGGGTCATTAGCCTTGTAAATGCCTAGACTTCTTAATTTCCTTATCTAAAGTGTTCTACATCTCTGTTGTAGTACGCTTATTAAAAGCAATTATTCATTTCCTTTTATTTACGAAAACTATAAATCAAAATTAGTGTGAAAACCTTACAACTCAAAATACGAAGAGTTTTAATTTTAATTATTTTATTTTATTTGATTTATTCATACAAATACATATATTACCAAAAAATAATAACGTTTTCTTTACTCTGTGAGGCCATTTAATATAAAAATAAGACAAATATATTTTAAAAATGAAAAAAAATAAAAATGACCCTGTGTTGAGCTTACAACATATTGGAATGAAATTATTCATTATAAAACCAAGTTTTTTAAAAATAAACAATTTTATAATAACATTATTTTTGGTACGTGTACTTGTACACACACAAATCTGGATTTCCTCCCAAGGGGGAGTAGGTATATATTTTTTATTTGTATCCCTACAGAGATGAGGTAGAATTTTTTTCAAATTCAGGATTATGGTTAATTAAAATACTTAACTTCAATATCAATACATAGATGGCGCTCCAACTAGCTTGTGGATGGTTTCTCAATTCGTAACATAAATACAAAAATCAAAGCTGTTACCTAGTGTGGATATTCGCTAATAAGCGGAATGGGGAATGTTGTAGTACTTAAGTTACTTAGTTTTTCTATCAGTGCATTTCTGTAACTAAGAAAATTTTCACTACTGCACCGCTATGCGTAGTTTGACGTTTGTAAAAAAAAATATTTATACTTGAATTGTTAATTGTTTCAAGCTTTGTTAATCACTCATGAACCAATAAAATGTTACATAATCCCATTTACAATGTTTATCCGAAAGGTTTTTACACATTTTCATGACAGACGCAGGTATTTTGGTTACGATTCGAAGCGTCACGCTGGGCTGGCTAGAAGAATGACTAAATACGCATTGGGCATGACTGAGCGTTTGGGTATGAGTTAAGTTGGTGATGATTAATTTTTGAGGGCTCGGGGCATACCTATGTGTATTAATTTGTCAAAGTTGTTGAGAGAATTTTCTTAAGAATATTCTTTGACAACTCAAATTAACAAAAGAAAAAAAATATTTTGTTGTAATTCCTTTTTCGAATATTTTTTGACATTTTAAATCATATCAATGGTCAAATTTCAAATATTCACGGTTATGTAGGCTCTTACATTTACGGAGTGTTTTCATTGATAATGTTATTAATAAAGTTCCATGTTTTCTGTGTTGGTGGAAAGTAAAATTCTTAAAATAAATTCGTAATAACTTATTCAACACATCTAACTGGAGTGGGAGGTTTATTTACTAAGTTTCTTGATACATTTTTAACGTGACGGCGTCACCTACTCAGTCGTGAAATATAAAACGCCTCCACGGTGAACTAAGTGCACAATTTGTTCCTTGTTTCGCTCCCCTGTGGAATATTTCCAAAAGAGTGGACACCCCATGACGTCACCAGACACGTGATCGAACAGCTGATATGACTAGTCTAGTAGTAGCCAGTAATGGCGGGGCGTGGAACAGTAACTGGGTTTATTGTTCATGTTTCTATGACGTCACAATCGTGGGCCGCTAACACAGAAATAACCCTGAGTTAATTTTACCCAAAAGCTAAATATAATCACTTTAGTTTTACGTTTTTCCTAAAATAACATTTTTGGGTAATTAATTTAATCGCCTTGGTTTGTTTTTTTTAATTATTATTATGATATCACGTTTTACATAAACTTAGTTTTGCTAATGAAATCGAACAATACTACATTTTCACTTAATCTAGCTTTGAAAACGAAGAATTGTTTAAAATTTCTAACTAAAATAAAAAAAAAACATTACAAATCATCACGCTGTTTTTTCGTAATAGTAAAAGTAATACTTTAGTATAAAAAACAGATTTAAATTTATCATTCATATCGGGAATCGAACCTGAGACCTCATAATGGTAGGCAAATGCACTAAACACTACACCTCAAGGCGAACAAATTAACGATGTGTTTACATGCTGTAAATTTAACTCTCTTAGGATTTTATCCAGATAGATTCGTATAGTCGGGTTGTGGTCCTGTGGCTAGTGTCTCGGAAAGTCCGTGGTTCGAATTCCACTCTACCTCAACTTGATTACCATTTTTTAATAGTGAGTAATTTACAACTCGTTGAAAATGGCCTTCAAAATTAAATATTTGGGTAAATCATAAGAACGCCAATATTTATTTTTACTAAAAAAAAGGATATTAAGCAAACAAAAAATAAACAAAATAGTGTTTCAACCTGGGTATTAACAGGGCGTTTGACTCGTCGTTGTGACTTTTAGATTCTGTGTAAACTTTGCCATTTCGACTTTATTTTTTCTTGTGTCCAGACAGATAAAGAAAACAGTTATGTGTGGAAAAAAAAAACAAGCCCGGTACGTGTGTTTTCAACTTGGCTACTCTTTGTTCAAAATTTTGAAAACGGATATTAAGCCACGCTTGAGATTCAAGGTTTGATTCCTGAAAGAATCGAGTTAAGTATTGATTTTAAATTTGTTTCTACATTGCAATATTTTGTTGTTCCTGGACTGCCACCCGAAGGGAAAGACTGATCCATGCTGCAATTGGAATTACAATGCAGTGCCCTATGAACAATTAGGTGAGCATACAGAAATAATGATGGTAATTGTTGTTTTTACTTTAAGGGCACTTAAATATTTTTAGGAATCATTTCGTTATGTTCAGAAATATTTTCGTTTGCTAAAAATCCACAATTTTAAACTTGTACTATACTGGCGTCATAAGTAAAAAAAGGCAGTTATTTGCAAAAGTCATATTTTGAGATATGACATTTTTAAGTATTCGTCATCTTTATGCAAGTTAAAAAAAACTGTAAATAATTATAGGTAAAAACACAGTACACCAATTTTTTCTAAAGCATAAAACCTGTATGTGTATCATATCTACATCTACACTGAGCTTTTAATTATGGATCTCTAGAATATTACTAGTGTAATTGTTTAAAAAACTTAAGAACATTATATTATTTTTCGCATTGAATTTTTTTTTACTGCTTATTGCTATAAATATATCAAATGGTTTTAAATTTCTTGTGGAATATTACCTAGTAAAAAACTGCCTTTTTGTTTATGATAGCTCAGTTGGGACATATACCTTCATACATAGTAAAATAACAAATAAATAAATAAAATTATAAAATAATACACATACAATATAATGTTTCAACTTTTTTATTTTATATTAATGAACACTAACGTCTGAACACCTGGTGACCAACTATTAGTCAATAACAATGTTTTAGATTTGTCCAAACGTTTGTAGACACAATGTTAGATTTGTTTTACAAAGGTCCGTAAAATCTCCTATCTGGATCACATCCTGCGTGGAGACCAGTATTAAATCCTCCAACTTATACTAATGGGCAAGATTGAGGGTCAACGTGGACCTGGCAGAAGGCAAACGTCTTAACTGCGCATCATAAGAGTCTGGCTGGAATGAGATGTGTAGAAGAGTTGTTCAGGGCAGCACAAGACAGAAAGGCTTTTTTAGAAGTGATTGCCAACTTCAGGTTCACCTGATATGCCACAAAAAGAAGATGAAGGGAGTCGAAAAGGAAATATACTAATGACCTGTCATTGGCTGGTTTCAGTCGCTACTTTATACACTACCTAACATTCAACATTTAGCCAATGTTTGATCATCCGTATTTCTCAAATTCTTACATCTGTTGATTTTAGTTCTGTTAAAATTGCTCAGAAGAATCTGCACCATAAATAACTTAAGATGTAAAATGAGTTGCCAAAAGAGATTAGAGCTGCTGGGTCCATCGCATTTTTTTGTGGGATGGCGATGGTTTTTGTTAAAAACAAACATCCATATAAAATACCTTAGAATCGTCATTCTGTTCACAAATCAAAAACCCTTCCAAAAACCGAAAAGCAAACCAAACCTTTATAGGTAAAAAAATAGGTGTTAATTATAGAAATTAAAATAATTACTTTCAAATCTTACCTTACCTCTCACCTTACCGCCGACTCATTTTTAAATAATGTTGCTAATTGTTGATAAAAGTTTACTTGTTTTTTTTTAAATTTGGGATGAATATGAAGTATTCTATTTTACTGGTCACCCCTCCGGCTATCCCTTTGCAAAAACAACTATGTCAATCGGTTGCTCCGTTGAGACATGAAGGAAACACAAACTAATAAACGAACAAACTTTCGCATTTATAATATTAGTATAGATAGTATAAATAAGTTGTTGTTTAAAATTATATTTTGTACAACTATTTAAAATAAATATAACAAACAAACCATCACGCCGTTTCGCCGTAGGGGTAGGTAGAGAAGATAGAACGCCATATCACTCCATATTTACATACAGACCTCGCTTCCTCTACATGCATACATCTCCTCATGCACGCACGCCGATTATTCCTACTCCTGACATGTCCATCTTCAAGTATTTGATGTTTTTGATCGTGCCATGTCTTTCTCGGTCTTCCTCGTTTTCTGCATCCATCAACATTCGCATGGCAGATCCTTTTAGCCGTGCTTTCGCTGACCATTCGTTCTACATGTCAAAACCAACGCAGCACCCCTGTCTTGATTCTGTCGATAATGCGTATCTCAACCTTACACAGTTCACGTATCCCGACAATTGTGCACCAATCATACATCGTTTTACCACACATTTGCCTGAGGGATCGCATTTCGACCAAACCTTTATTTATTTAACTTTTTGTCCATAATGTTAGTTGTACATTGGTGGGCTTATTGCCAAATGGCAATTTCTTCCAACCAACTACTAAAAAAAAGTTTTATTTTTTCATAAAATTGAATTATTTTAAGTTAAAAACATAGTCAATAGAAAATAAAGGTAAAAAAAGCCAATGATATTAAAAAATATAAATGTATTTGCGTATAAATTACCTTAAAACAATACCATTTCTCAATGGAAAAAAGATTTATTGTTGTAAAGAAATTTATCTGATTAATTTATTTCACATACTTATATATAATTTTAAATGCATTGCGCGAAAGTGAATTGATTCAAACCAATTCTACTATGACGATTTGTCTGCAAACATTTTGAAATACTCAAAATATTGTAAATGTGTACAATAAGTTCTGTTGTCTGACGGAAGTTGGATTATAACAAGTGACCTTTGAATTGTTAGCTTTCTAGCACCACCACCACCACCCCTTCACTCTAACCTTCCCCCTACCGTCTCCTCAGCAGAATAAGGCTTCGTGTAAATATCTACCTGGCAATTTGTACCTGGATTAGTCACTGTGATATCTTGTCTTATGTAGGTCATAATAAATTTATTTATTTTAAAGTGAATTTCTGACTATATCGACACACAGCTTGAACATATTGGAGCCGTGGTTTACCTGAAAACCATAATTATTCATCAATTTATTTTATTTACTTATTACATAAGTAGATAATTTGTGTTTGTTTGACTAGAAAATCAAAATAGCCATACTACCCACATATTCACAAAAGTCTAAATACATATTTATGCACCGTGTACAAGAATGAACCACTGTTGATTTACATGATCAAACCATTTTAGTGACCCTTTCTTAAAACTTATCAATTACACCGTTCTCAGATTTGCAATCTCGCTTGATTTCATCATTCGCAACCTTGTCTTACATCGGTTTCTCACACATTTGTCTAAACGACCGCATTTTGACCAAATTCACTAATTCATTTTTTTATTTTTTTTTATTATTTATTTATTTAGTTCTATGTATTTACATAGTCTAATATATATTTACAACACAATATTTACATCTAAACTTATTCTAACATTATTTATCACTATTATACACTTAGTATCCTAATTTATAATATTAACTGTTTCATATGTACATTTTCATTAATTATATTCACTATTTACACTATTTACTACCTAATATTTTTCACATATATACTTTTTACATTTAATTTAAAATATATTTACATTAATTTCATTTTTTATGCTTTCTGGCATTTCTTCAAATAGTTTTATTCCCTTGTACATAAGGCAGTTCTGGGACATTGCTTTTAATTTTTTTTCCAGTCTTATATTTTTAGATCCTCTTGTTGCATAGTTATGAAAGAACTCATTATTTTTTAGTTTATTTTGAAAATATCTCGGAACTATTCCTTTAATAATTTTGTTTATTTCATTGGCAACATTGAATTTGATTCTTTGATCAATTGTCATGATATCTAGAAGTTGAATCATTTTCTTAACATTTGTTCGTCTCCCACATCTTAATATTATCCTCATCGCTTTTTTTTGTATTATTTGGAGTCTTTTTAGATCTCCTTCATTACTTAAATATAAAATACTGGAGCAATAATCAATGTGGGGAACGATAATACTTTTAAATATCATTGATTGATTTGATTGCGGTTTAAGCATTTGTACTATAAGTTTTACTTGCCTAATTAAGAATAATTTCATCGTTTAAATTTCTAAGTCAGTTAGCCATTAAAAAAAATTGGTCTCTTACATAAAAACGAAAACACGTTTATATAGGAAAATAAAATATTTGCGTGACTGAAACAGGTAACAAACAGGTGTTCGCGTTTTAGACATTAAGCTATTATTTCAGAATACAACCTCCGTACATCGCCATGAAAATGTTTATATAACTGTTTTCTGAAAAACTTTCTTCTGATATTCATGTCAACTTCACAAAGCTATTTTGAGTAAGATTAAGAAGCACTTAGTCGACCCCTGACCAGCAAATTTACTGTACCTTAAGGAACAGTATTGAGCCCGTTACTCTTCATAATCGATATCAACGACAAACAAAACTGATGATGTTGACGATGTTGCTATAGTTATAAACGTTTATGGATGGAATATAGCAGTCGAGCTTGCGAATACCAACATGCAAATTCTGAAAACTATTTTTTAGTATTGATTTACTCTCATTAAACTCATAAAACTTACCAAATTATATCAACAATGTTTTTTTTCAAATATCTCACAGTTAGACAATATTAATAATGCTATTAAAATCGACCCAACGAATCGTCTTCAATATGAAGTACTAAAAAATAAATTACATATCTTGGTTGAGTAATAAATTAGCTTACGAAACGATCATATTGACGAATTAGTTATTTAAAAAAATGTATTTTATTTTATTTTTATTTATTAAGGAAAAACAACAGTTGTTATATAAGAATACCAAATATAAAAAAATAGTACATACATCCAGTTAAAGTTTTTCACAAATATAATGAGAGAACATGTTACACAGTAAAGAGAAAAATAATATATTATATAAGACATGAGAAAAAAAAGAGCTCGTAAGAAGGTTAAGGGATGAGGAAATATGTATAATATGTATCATATTTATTTATAAAACAAACTAACATGCTTTGTAAAGTCAGTATAATAAAAGCGTATTTGTTTTCTGTTTACTCATTACTGCAGTATCGAATAATTGGGAGGGGGAGGAGAGTATAATATCATACTGAACTCCTTGAAATTAGTACAGAGAAAAATTACTAATACATAATTATGTAAATTCTAATGATTGATGATAAATCAGTGTGTCTTCCCCAGGTCCAGCATTAAAAAACCTTATATTTTACTTTAATATGAAGATTAAGTATTTTTACTAAAACTTTTCCAAATGTGTACTTATTTTTATTAAATCAAATATTACATTTAAAAATTACTTGCAGGTTTATTTTGAGGAAATATTGTAAAAATTGCTAAAAGTAGTGGATGCTGTTGAGAAGAAGCGAGAAGATTTTAAAGAAAGGGGATAAGAAGATTTGAAGAAAGAAGATAAGAAACATAGAAAGTCTTTCTCCTCGTGTTCACTGGTGATGCCATTATGTAAAGTTATAACCACCATAAGGCACGCGGTGAATGCCAAGAGCGGACTTCTATCAACAGTCTACACTTATCTCTTCTGGGGGGCAATTACAAACGCTTTCTTTATCGGTATATACCGAGACGGTATACTTAACTTCTGTACTATCTCTATCTACCTCGGTATGACTACCGACTTGTCATCTCTGACGTCATATGATCGAAGTCAACTAATAAGTACTCCAGAACTATACTTCGCTTTGACTCGTTCCCTACTCAATTTAAACAGTTCTCATTAATGTTTCAAATAAACTTCTGTGATAAAAAGTGGCCACTTCAAAGCGATTTTAAGCCCTTATAAATCTTGAACATAATTTTTATACAACTTTTGAGAATTACCCAGACGGTATGTTTAACTTTCTTCTGTATTTATCTACCGAGGTATTACAAAGCCGGCTCTTTTGATATCTCGATACGTACACTCTTTGAAAAGGTTGAAAAAATATAGGGACTAAATTGATTCTTATGGTGGCAATGTTTTTACGGCTAAATGCTCTTATATGTTAATAGAGCAGCATCTAGCCAGTCTCGCCACTGCATCTAGCTGTTGGGATTAAAAACTAACAGTCATGTCAAAATTTAATTCCAATTCAAAACTTACTTATTTCTTTATCGAATTTCAAATATATTTTAACTAGCCACCTCAGAATGATTAAAAAATTAAATGAATTCTAATTAAAGCAAAAACTGCTCGGCGGAGCGAAATTTTGTATATTCGTAATCGCTTGCGATAATTTATCTTCAACTTTGACGTCATAATGAAGTATGTCACTTTAGTGCGTAGGTATGTGTACTATAGCGTACGCGTCCCCTTGGTACATATCGATATACCTAACCAAAACTCAAAAATAAGGGGTCGGTAGTGTATCTTCGTAATTTATTTATTTAGGAGAATTTATGCATGTACTCAATCATGAATACTATCATGATTGAGTACATGCATAATGATTTTTCATATCACTGTCGATGTAGCCGACATAAACGTAAAATATCTGTCAGCTAATTAATCTGGAATGTATGGTTGTTTTTAGATATTCCAAAGCAGATGGTTGGTTGTTTTGCATGGTTGTTTTTAGATATTCGTGCAGTAACTATAATAGAGTTTGTATTCCACCTTCTGTGAAAAACGTAGCCAGTGTAATTCCTGAAGTAGTGAGTGATATGACTGAACTTAGAGATTCCAAAAATAAGTCTCGATGCGGCGTTAAATGTTAGTAAGCCTATGTTTGTAGACAAGTCTGTATTTCACACCTAGAAAAGATTGAAATTTATTTCAACAAAGAGCGAAAGACTTTTGAGATGAATATTTGAAAGTTAAGGCATTTACACGGATTATGCTTATACTTTACACGCTGTGAAAGTTGACTTCCAAGCTAAGATATTTATTTATTTAACTTTTTGTACATAACGTTATTTGTACATTGGCGGGCTTATTGCCAAATGGCAATTTCTTCCAACCAATCAATAAAATAAAAGTTTTATTTTTATAATTCAAGTTACAGAACATATTCAATAGAAAAAAAAAAGATTAAAAAGTTAAAAATATCAGAAAATAGAAATAAACGTATTTGTTTATAAATTACCTTAAATCAAAACTATTACTCAATGGGAAAAAGGAAAAAAAGAGGAAAGAGGATTAGTGAAAGGAGGAGAGATTAAGGAAGAGAAAGGAGATGTTTCTTCAGACGTGATTTAAACAGAGATAATGTAGTAACATCTTTGATGGTGGATGGGAGATGATTCCACAGTCGAGCCGCATGGACACTATATGAGTTAGAGAAGAAAGAGGAATTGTGTATGGGTATTAAGATAGTGCCTTGAGAATGAGAACGAAGAGGTAAACCATGAACTGATAAGCGTTGAAATTTTTCACACAGGTATATAGGAGCGTTAGGACTATGAAGTACATTGAACAGAAGTGAGAGGGAGTGATAATCTCTCCGCTGTCTAATTTTGAGCCATTTCAGTTGCCTACGATAATTAGAAATGTGGTCATATTTCCTAAGACCAAAAATGTACCTTATGCATGTATTCTGAAGTCGTTCAAGTTTATCGAGTTGTATGGCATTATTCGATCCTGTATTTCTGCTTGGTTTGAATATTACTTTTCCATGCGTATTGGTTTACAATGGAGAATGAAAGTATAAGAAAAAACTAAACTCTCTCCAGTAACATGTCAATGTAAATGGCAAAAACGCCCTTAGTAAAATTCCTTATTTGTGTAGTTTTCACACTTAAGTGAATTTATGATCCGTTGTTTAGGGTCAATAGTTTTCCTTTTTTTGCTCAGTTCCTCATCATTCTCATGATGCTCTCGCAAAGCGGAGAATTCCCAAATAACAAAACAACCGAAGCATCTAACCCGTTCCTCCATATTTAATGAAATTTTCATTTATAAAGTATTATTGTAGCATTACTTTTATGTTTTTATTTACTGACCTAGTTTAATACTAGCCACTTAATGTTTATGTTAAATTATTCACAACGTTACTTTGATATATTTATATTTAGAACATAAGATTTTCTCACGCAAATTGTTATCTTTTATTTGTCATCTTATATATGATGTGTTTCTTTTTTAATTTTTGATGTTTTTTTTATATTTTACTTTCACTTAGTTGTTTGGTTTTAATTATTCTACTTTATTTCATATTATATATGACATAATAAATTATTTGTTGCTGTGATTATTTCTGTAAAAGGTTTTTTGAACCATTGATATATAAATAAATAAATAATTAAAATGTAGAATAGGTAATTAGAGAGTGGAACTAAAATAATAATTTATTTAACCATTATGATGTCACATTTATCTACATACGATACGAGGCTTGATGTACATATCTCTTTTTTTTAAATGACGAAGTTGTATTTTTGAAATCTTTAAATTAACATTTTCACACCGGATTTGGGAATTAAAATTTGTATAACTTTGGTCTATTCTGGATTTTAATACAAAAAATATTTATCCTTGCTACGGGAAGAATGAATGTGCCAATATAGCAATAAATCCGTATAAGAAAGAGCAAGAATATATAACTTTTAACAAAAATGACAGAGACGCTGTTATGTGGCCGGTGTTTGTGTGAAAAAGATTGAGTCGGTTATCGACAGTGACGCACGCATGTAGAATGAAAGACGTATCTTTGATTTTTAATTTATTTTTCTGTAACAGGGCTAAACTATATGTTTACTTTTATAAATTATTGAACAGTTTGTCTCCATGTTTTTTTTTAAATGTCTGAACTTTAGAATATTCCTTCTTTTTCTTGTGGTAACACGATGTTGCATCACCGCGCCCAAAGAAATTGTTTATCACAGTAATTCAAGAGTTAATACAAAAATAAAATTATTTTAAATTAATGTTTTTGAACACTCGTTCGAACTTAGATTCTTCAACATTTATAATACTTAAAATATTTATTATTTCCTCCGAGTAATAATGCGTAACCTAAAGAGAAGCCCTAGCACTATGTTTCATAGAATGCAAGCGATGTTGGTTGGTTGGCTAGCAACCAATTAATGACCATTTTGTTTTATTTGACTACATAAACATAACGGTCCGATCGGATACTTTTGTATCTGTGCTTGGCTTTGTTTGTAAAAAACTTGGATATTTACGTTATAATAAATAAAAATCCACTATGGTGAATTGCAGTATGTTTGGTTGCAACAGTAGTCAAAGGTGTGAAAGGAGTCAGTTTTCACAGGTAATTGATTCCGATATTTCCCCATGATTTACATTGATTTTTGGCATTTATTGTCCCGACACATGTATTATGTTGCTTAAATACTTTCCTTATATCAACATGTTTACTTCAGATACTATTTTTTCTCAATTAGGGGGATAAATTTGTGAATTAAAGTATGTTTACTGTTGATAATGCCAGTTGATTATGGGAAATATGTCAGGGCCGCATTAGGCATCCATATAAAGTTTGAGTTTTTATTGAGTAAACGTCGATTTAAATTTTACGAGATAAATACACAGGTAAATATTTAAAAGTAGTTAAATTAATATCCATCTGGCAAATATCGACCTGAGTTCGGCCCATTGTTTTGCTGTGAACTGTAGCTAACTTAATACTCAATAGTCATAGAATGGTTTTCCTACGTTCGGGCTCCTCTCTAGGTGACGCATTATTACTCTGAGATTATTTCAAAAAGTATAATTTTGTTTTAATATTATAAACATTCCTGTTTCAATTTTTTTTTGATTTCAGATCTTTTTTGGTAAATCGTATAAAGCATTTTCTCTCGTATAGAAAAAAATCAGCATACAAATTATGTACTCCATTTTTTTTTACGATACTGTATTTTTTTTAATTACTTTAGACTGTATGTCGTATACTGTATGTTGTTTATGTACCTATGTTCATATAAAAGAATTATGGCGGCATAGAAATGCATGTGTAAGCTTGTGTTTTTTAGAGTGATTTAACAAAAACCTAGGCAGAGCTATATTAAGTAAATTGTATGTTTTCTTTAATTTAAAACAAATTCAATGATTTTCAATGGAACTTTGTTGCTAAATATACCATTTTACGTTTAATGCTGTTTGTTTTTCTTTGTTTACAAAGCTTATATGCCCATCTACGTGAGCACAGTTATGAAAAAGATATATTGGCATTAAAATCAATAAATTTAATATATAAATAAATAAATATAAATATATATATATATATATATATACGCCATTTGTATGCATATGTATTTTCCGGTTTCACTAAGAGATGGCGCCACCAAACAGTACGCAGCGTATGAATTTGACCATACGTAAGTTTGTTCGTCTGACATTAATTAACCTGAAAACACACACACAAGTTGAGACCACTAAACAATAGCGTCTGTGTTGTATCGTTCAGTGATCTTGTCAACGTTTGTGCTTGAAGAGGAACATTTGCGGCAGTCATTGGTTTTTTTATTGAATCAAAAGAAAATGGCTGTAAAAAGCCATCGTTTGCTGGTAGAAACATAATGGTGAACACTCTCCATCGATTATATATGTGAGACATGGTTTCGACAATTTTAATTGAAACTTACGTGTTTTCTTTGCCACAAAAACCAGCAAAAACGTATGCATACACCTGGTATATGTATTTATATGTATTTCTGTAATTCATTCATCTGTTGATTTTTGTAAAAAAAATGTAAATAGGAAAATGCTTAGGTTTTTTTAGTGTGAATTTATGCAAATTGTATTGAAATTCCCGTAGAAGATTTTCTTCAACGCCGCACAGTTTTTCGTTTCATACAGGCCAGACGCTAGAAATTCACCAATTAATTCTTGAGCTATGGCGTCATAGAGGTAAACCTAAAAATTAGCTTGACAGTTTCATGCCTAATTTTTATGACTTATTAAAGCGCTGACTCATGGGCTATCTGGAAGTGTAAAAATGATTTATAATTACTTTGTAGCATTCATTTGCTCATTGTCGTGCTACGATCAAGGTTGTATTTTGAGTTTTAAGTGTTTGTTTTTAGTTCCGGAAAAAATGGGATGTTGAGGTTTTTCTCAAATTAACTTTAAATTATGCTACATCCCTCAAAAAAATATTTTAATTTTGGTAATTTTATGGTTCGTAAAAAAATAAAAATCAGCTTCCCGAGATTTTTTTTTCAATGACGTCTAGGCGTGTTTTGATACTTTTTGGTTTTTATATACGAAACAACTAATTGTTCAATAACACGTAAAAAAACGCAACACATATTTTAATTTTCATTTTTCATTTTTATTTTTTTACTAATGTCACCATATTTAATATAGATTTTGTTAACATGGAAGAGTTTATCGAAGTAAAATAAGTTAATGGGGAATGTATTTTTAAAAAAATTGATAAAAAAATCTCAGTGCAAGCGGCCCAATAAAAAAAATACTCTCCTTACTTTCCACGAATCTTTAATTTTAGTTTTTGGAAATAAAAAACACTCATAGTTTATATTGAACGAGCCAAAAATGGAACCCAGGAAACTGGGTATACCAGTTTGATGTATTAACGATTGCACCACTGAGTCAATTAGGACTGATAATTAATATGGCCTCTTTTTTGGTGTGGTATTTCGTTTCGTTTTTTGTTTCTGAACTTTTTGCTTTATTATGTATTTTTTTTCTTTACATGTTGTAATTTTATATTTTGTTAAATAAATAAAAAAATAAAAAAATAAAAAAATATGTTTGAACCTTTAATACTTTATTACGTTAAATAATTCAATCAGATGAATCTCACCAGTATCAATAAAGGTTTCGGCTCTTTAACTTCATAAGAATGAACAGATGAAAGCTTCTAAGAAATTTGAATGTTAAAACATAGGATGAATGGTAAACATTCGCCATAGCCCTAGTCCTCTCTTCATACGCATTAAGCGCCCTTTTTTCTGTGAAACTTCCTTTTACTTGTCGGCGCATTTCATACGTATGGGATATATATAATAGGGTGTATATCTTGTCAAAATTCTTGTGTTATATATATTTTTTTTGTGTGTTAGTGTTAGATATATCATATTTTGTAGGTATGTCAAAAAATTACACACAGGGAATAGATATTCATAGCCATTTTGGCATAGAATCAAGTTGTTTTTACTTGCTAACATTTTTAGGAATCTCCATTGTATTTTTTTTGTCTTATTGTTTTAAATGTAAGCCCATAATAACTCACTCTATGTGATATTATCGATTCGAGCAGAAAGATATGCATAGAAGAGTACAGGGTGGCCCGTAGAACACCATTATTCCCTTTCCACACCTAATGGTGCATAGGGCACTGGATTGCTACACCAATCACAGCATATCTCGATCAATTTTGTTACACGAAGGTAAAGTGGTCTGTCTTACTCTGGTCTGTCTTAATATATTCTAGAGTGAAAACCCCCTTTTAAATAAAAAGTTCATATCAACCATGCCGGGAATCAAACCCGAGACCTCTTGCATGGTAGACAAACGCCCTGACCAAACACCACTAGGCCAACTCGTCCGTAGAACACAGCATTATAACTGGTAAAATTTAACAAATACCGCTTTCTGCTTTTAGCAAACACTCTATATGTAATTAAAATATTACAACAGAGATGTAGAACATTTTCAAGAAGGTTATATAGAGGTCTAGGCATCTACAGAGCTTATGACCTGTCATTGGCTGGTTTCAGTGCCCACTTTACACAGTGTGTAGCTTCTTCATGGACCAGGTGGATTTATCAACAATATTTTGAGTTTATCCAAATTTTCGTAGACAAGGACGAGATTCAACTCTCTGGGGAGCTGTTTTTTTTTTTGATTTATTTGGAAGTTCAACAAGAATAAATAAATACATACATTTATTAAGTAAGCATAACTAACGTTCTCTATATATATTCTCAATTATAGAACTCCACCATCTTTCATAAATTATTTAAAATAAGTGTGTAAAATCAATTTAAGTAATAATAAAGATTAAGTTTAGTGAAAGATAAAAATAAAGATTGACTTTAAGAAATAAAATTGAGTTAAACATAAGAAACTACATTTTTTTTTAAAGAAAAGAAAAGAGAAATTAAAAACATATAAGATTTAATAAAATCGACTAAAATTTATTTACATACACAAAAATAAGGATTAGGCATTTGATTTAAGATACATGGTAATGTTTTTTTTATAATCATTTGCTCTATCATGATAAATGTCAATTTTAACTTTTTTTTTATTTTGTTATAGAGTCTTAACATACTTGCAAGAGGGTTAGAATGTGCCATATTGTTTGTATAAATTGGAAGGTAAAATGTATCAGGTGATCTCAGACGCCTACGGGGAACGTACAATGACACATTTTGAACACAAAACACTGAATCAACATTATTGTGAATTATATTATACAAGTACATCATATCTATAATTTGTCTCCTAGTTTCTAACTTTTCAATTTTAAAATACTCCAAACGCTCTTCATAACATTGAAGTATTCTGCCCATGTTACACTTAAACGACAAAGAACGAAGAATTTTTTTCTGTACAGTTTCAATTATATTTTTATAAATCACATAATGAGGTGACCAAACAATACTTCCGAATTCCAACTTGCTACGTACAAGAGAATTATACAAACAAATTATTGATGCTGCATTTTTAAATGGCTTGGATATTCTGTGTATGAAGCCCAGCATTTGTAAAGATTTCTCTTTAACAATATTGAAATGATTGGAAAAAGTTAAACGTGAGTCAAATGTGATTCCAAGATCTCGGATTGTACTTACTGAGTTGAGGTCAATATTATTAATGCTATAAGTAAAACAGTTTTGAGTTCTTTTTCTTGTAAACGTTATTTGATGGAATTTTTAACATTAAGGCGCATATCATTCAGTTTACACCATTCACTTAAGGAATCAAGATCTTTTTGAAGCATTGCGTGATCATCTGTTGATTCAATTTTATGAAAAAATTTTCAACTTATCAGCATAGAAAAGATAATTGCCAAGATCGTTTATAAAAATTAAAAATAATAATGGGCCAAGATTAGAGCCCTGCGGCACACCAGATGTTACAGTTAATGGTGATGATTCAAATTTATTTATGCATACATTTTGGGTTCTGTTTTTCAAATAAGATATCATCCAATTTAGAAGATCGCCATGTATACCAATTGCTTCCAACTTTTGTATCAATATATGGTGGTTAACTTTATCAAAGGCCTTCTGGAAATCTGTATACACAGCATCCACCTGACATTTTTTATTAAATGATGAACAAATATAGTCACAATACTCTGTTGTAATATTAAATTATTACAACAGAGATGAAGAACATTTTAAAGAAGGTAATATAGAAGTCAAGGCATCTACAGTAGTAGTAGATCCATTCCAATTCAGTCCTTGTCTACAAAAATTAAGACAAAGTCAAAATATTGCTATATTTAATTTTAAACAACAAAAAAACGACAACTAAGCCTAAGTTTGTATATTTTTTGACCATTTCTAGCTTTTATGAAACTAAACACTGTGCGCCGTGTATTAATTTGATTGTTGAAGGGTAGGAAAACCAGACATTATGGTGATTGCGGCTCCCCTGATCCCTCGCTCCCCCGCCGCGGGATTTGCATTCTTGATTACTAGAATTGTTACCTAGCGTAGGTGTTACTGAGATCAAAATATTCCAATTCTCCCCTAACCAATTTTGAACCTCCTCTCCTGTTGTAGCTTGTGGCAGCCGAGTTCCCTGGCGTAACGATTTCCGGACAGAATAATGTTTGCCAGTGATATCTAAGAAAACGCATTTTAAAAATGATATACTCGTCCGTGTCTGGGCGGATGAAGAATACAGTTCTGTGTGCGAAATTGAACCAGAATCCTGGACGACTGCTTTTGACGCAATGGCTACTTTTAGTAATAAGTCCACCTCGTTATACAGGGTGTTCTTTAAACCCTGTCACCCTGAAACCACGATGATCAGTATGGGCAAAAAGATGTATTAGCGCATATTAAAAAAAATATTAAAAACAAACATTTTTTTAAAAGAAAATATTTTAAAAAAACAAATCGTTGCGTACTTCTGCAGGGGAGAAGCAAGGGGGGCGCCACCACGTGATTGACGGTATATCAGACTCCCCTTCCCTTCTCCTCGTTTCACCCCTGCAGAAGTAAGCAACCATTTGTTTTTTTTTTTAATATTTAATTTTTGTAAATTTTATTTGTTCTTAAAATTTATTTTAATGTGCCAATATGTCTTCTTGCTCGAACTGATCATCGTTTTTTCGGATGTGACAGGGTTTGAAGAACAACCTGTTTAATGGTTAGCAGTTCCCCTACTGTGCTTTTTTAACACTATATGAATTATTTTTATGTTTCTAGATTCCTAGTTCATAATAAAAGATTCGATTTCTTGAAGGCTACATGTAAAATATTAGTGTTCTTGCACTGGAATAAAAACAAATACTTACTATTTTTTGTCTTGCTTATATAAGTCTTATATATGTAGGATTCATAGTCCACAATCAATGACACACACGTGCTAAAACGTTTCACCTGAAATAGTGTGATGACCGAAGAAAGCAATGTCATCTGTATATATATATATATATATATAATTCTTATGTACGTGTGATGCCACTGAACTCCTAAACGGCTTAACCGATTTACTTGCGGTTTTCAGCGAAATGTAGATATTTGCACTGAGTTTGTTCGTAGATATGAAATGTTCAATTTAATCTGTAAAAATAAAGTTAGGATCATAAATATTTTTCTCATCGACCTACTAGAGTTGCATTCGACGAGAATGCATATTCAAAAAAAAGAAAACACGTTTTTTTGTGTTTTAAATAAGTTTGTTTTTGCATGTTTACAAACAACATCAACTTTTTATGGATCCCAATCAGATTCCTTTTTTACATTCCTCATTATTTGTTCCCATTTATTTATGTTTACTGAATTTTTTGTAATACTTAAATAATATTAACTGACATTCAACACATTTTCGAAAGTCGCATTCGTGAATAAAGTGCACCACTGTTGGTGAGAAGAGACGAGTTTGGCATTTAGAAAAAGAATTTTATTTTTGAAAATGGATTATTTTATATTTTGGAATTCAACCATAAACAAGTACGTAGATACCTAATTTAATTCAATATTTGAATATGAATAATATTTAGTTTTGAAATTCAATCATAAACAAGTACCTAGATACCTGCTTATCAATGAAAAGTCTTTTTCCAAGCTAGCTGGCAAGCCAACTTTCGGGCAGGAGAACGTCTGTTGGGTCCACTAGTTTTCTATAGAATCTAATACAAAATTATAATGCAACTTTAACAGTATTGCATATGAAATCGGGGGAATCGTTCTATAGTATATTCACATCGTCCCTTCCATGAAGAAATGAACTACAAAGGAACGTCACCTATAAAGAGACCTCAGGGCGTGGCAACGCCAGTCATTCAGCCCGACAAAAGCAGTTCAGTTCAGTCAGTCTAGTCTAACGAAATCACTCAGTCCCAGCATGTAGTTCAAGTGCAGTCTCTGCAACCCATCATCGCTGCTACGCTCGCGCAAGAGAATTCACTATTTATCCGCCATGTAATAAATACGCATTAAACAGAAACCTCGTGTCTTTTTTGATAATCTCCAACTGGGGTAGGAGCTCCAACCAACCCTCAACAACCTAAATCCTACATATTTACTGCAAAAATAATATTCTTTCTATCATCTCTAACTATTGTATGAGAATCTGGCGGAAAAGTCGGCTGTGACTTTTTTAAGAAACTTCTCTGCAATTGTTTTCTGAAAAAGATACCATAAAAAATCAGTTTACAAGAAACTGGACCATTGAAAGACATCAACAGACCTTCCTTTCCACTTACAAAGTGTTCAGTATTTTGTGTGTTTTAGTTATTTTCAACAATTACCTTTACTGTTTTTACCGTTATGTTGCGCTCTTGCGATAAGTCATTATGACTTATTGTGGTAACGATTATCTCCTAAAATGAAAAAAAAATCTAGTGGCAGCTCTCCATTTCTGCCTAAATTTGTATTTAAAATGTCCTAAGACACACCTTAACCAAAAAAAAAAATCACCATTAGGGAGTTCCATGATATCAATCAGTTTGTCTTCCATGAAAGAGATTTTTTTCCCCAATCTCTTATCTGAACAGCATTTCATGAGTTCATATAATCTTTGCCTGGTCATCTCCTTAACTTCACTGGAAGATTCTAGAAAAAAATATTTAAAAAAAGCATTTTTAAAATTATGTTTACTGAACTATTTTTAAACCGACATAAAAAAATGGCACAAACATGCACAAGGTTTTTATTTCGAAATGTTCTAAGGAAAGATCAAAATTAATAATGCTTAAAAAATTCATGCGTGGCACGGTGCGATAGACGTACTAAATCTCGATTGATATTATTTTTTGATAAAAAAAATATTACTATTTAGGCACTTCGGATAACCTATTAAAAACAATAATGCGGGTACTAATTAAATACAAAAAATATATTTTATGAAATAACATACCCTCTTTTTCTACTACAGTTAGTTTTTTTTTAGTATTGTGCAAATAATGTAAAATCACCAAATATAGTTTGAAAGCGCTGAGAACAAAGACGTGCTGATTAAACAACGACTGGGTTTTGACTGCCTGTACGGACTGGGACCTGCACGAACGTCAACAAAATGGCTGTTATGTGACATAATGATTATTTAACAGTCATAAAATGCAGTTCAAGTTAGTTTGAATAAACTTAGTGATCTCTACTTTTGACCGTAAATTTACATAGGAGTACTCTTTTGTGCGACGGTTAAACTTCGGGTGTGTAAGAAAAAGCTGTAAAAAAGCTGATACCTAAAGTTGTCATAGAAATTTCTTAATAGAAACTAATACGAACATATTATAACAAAATCAATGGAGAACAATTTAGAAAAGAAAATATGGAAGTGTTGACTTGTTATTGACTGGTTTAAATGGCCACTTAACTAATACATTAGTAAATAGAATAATTAGATGTTCTATTGTAGTCAACATCTAAATTTTCTGTTCAGCGGTTACCATTCATTGTGTACCTTTTTCAAATTTACGCATTATACGAAAATTGTTCCTAAGAAAAATGATTTTTTTATATAAAAAATAAATATTAGCGTTTGTACAATTTTTCCAAACATTCCAAATTTGGTGGCCATTTTTAACCCGTTGTAAAAACTCACTATTAGGAAATGGAAATCAAGTTTGAGTAGAGTGAGGTTCGAAACTCGGACCTATGGTGCGTGAGTCCACAACATTAGCCACGGGACCACAACCATTAAACTAATTCAGAAGTAAGTTTTTCAATGCAGGTTTGTTTAATAAAGACAAACAAAATAAAACGAAAAATTAGCTATAATATCGTGGGTATACTGGCAAAAAACTTTAACTCTCAAATCCCTGTTTTGAGAACTCAAGCATTTTAGTTTTGTTCCAATTTCACTCTTTTATATCTTATTTAAATATAGTAAGATGTTAAGTGCTCATTTAAGAATATGTTTTTAATTTTTCCGTTTTTTAATTTTATATTAGTAAATATTTAAAGCTTTTAGCCTGAATAAAATACCCGGTATACGACTAAACCTTAAATTTATTTTTAAAACTACAGATATGTATATGAAATTTAATATGACTTTGAGTGTATTTTTCCAGATTGTAGAGCGTTAAAAACTTTACAAAAATGCATCATTAAGTAAAATCCGCATATTTTCGAGTTAACATTTTTTGACAGTATACCCACAATATGATAATTAATAAATCGTCATCATTATCATCATTTCCTTTCCGCACCGAATGGTGCATATGTTACTGCATTGGTACAACAATCGCAGAGTATCGTTTTTTAAATTAAAAAATGCCGATTACAAATATGTAGATTTATTTGTCTTTTTTAATACGGGCTTGCAATCATTATTTTCGTTTTTTAATATATTTTTTAATATTTATTAAATCACACAAAAATAAATTTTACTCCCAGGAATTTTCAACAAACTCATTTTGGGGCAGAAACATAGTTATATAGTATGTGTATATTTCATAGATGTTATATTATGTAATAATATAAACGTATTAAAAAACCTTCCCAACCCCTCCCCCCAACCCATTCTCTAACGTACCACTAAATATTACTAATCTTGTTTTTTGTCATTCCACCCCCCTATTACTCTGTATGTAATTTGTGTATTTTTTCGTAAATACTTACGGTGGTGGTAAAGGTGAAAGTGTATTTTAGTATTTACATGTTAGTATGGTGAGTGTCCTGATGAAGATACGGGTCCGTCTTGAAATCGGTAAGTAAACATAAAAAATCGCTAAGTGGTTACTAACATTACTTATAATAATATACATTTACACATAGAAAAATATATATGAGTTGAAACAAACACTTAAAATAAAATTTCGCTTTAGGCATACCGTCATAAATTACAAAATAAATAAACTGATTTATGATTTAGACCCTAAACATCCATTTATACCTTTCCGTCTGTCTAAAAATGAATAATTTTTTTAGGATTTATTGACTAAATTTATGCAGTTACTCATACAAAAAATTTATCGCACGAAAAGTATTTTTACATTATTTTACAACTAAAACGTATTTAACAGAGACGAGTAATCTTACTTGATATTTTTTCTATCTTTATATTAGAAACGATTGAAGAAAATATGCATATTTTTTTTTTTCAATTTGTTAGACAACTCATCTTCGTGAGTGTGGGTGTATTTTTATACATTTATTTTATTTAGTTATTTTGAATTGTTTATAAAGACACATATTACAAAAAATAATAATAACGTGTCCCTAACTTTATGAAGCCAAGAGCCCTGTGTTGAGTTGGGATACAACAAAATAAAAAGTGGAAGCGTGCATATTATTAAAGAATACTACAAATAAAAAATATAACACAAACGTAAATTTCAATAAACATCTAGACGCTATGATAAACAATGCCTAATAGTCTGCCGTACTTATATTTAAACATAAGAGGTTATTTTGAATTCGTGCACCCATCACCACCTGTATTTCTGGACAACAACAATTAAACAGCAACTGCAAAAGTCAAGTATCTAGGGCACATACTGACTGATGATTTTAAAGATGATCAGGACATAGAGAGACAAAGAAGATCCATCAATGTCAGGGCCTCTATGCCAGCAAGACGCTTCTTTCAGTGCAGTGACGAAGTGAAGAAAATCATTTTTACATCATACTTCTTACTTATCCCGCGGAATAATGGAACAAATATACGCAAGCAGCATGGAATAAATAAAGAGTCACGTATAATAATTCATACTGGCAATTATTAGGACTGCCTAGGCACTGCAGTACCTCTGAAATGTTTTCATCTGGACGGGTAAACATCTTTGCTGCCCTACTTCGCCAAAGAGCCTGGAGCCAATGGGAACGCCTGAAAAGCTCTAATAACGCGTTTCTCCAAGCCACTGCAGGGTGAATCCATTCACCGTTGTTCGAGCGATGGCGGGTTATGCTGAGACCACCATAAGTGCTTCACATATAAAATTTTGTCGTATGTTTATATGGTAGAATTGGCTCTGCACTATATAGCCATTTTACTGGAATAAAAATAAAAAAATAAAAAAAATAGTACCATATCCGAGTATTTCGGTTATGATGTTAATGTTATCACTACCTACCGAGCTCAGTCGGTTTCCAGGATCGGAGTATGATGTAGGTGTTAATATAAATTATTCAGCAAACATGGGAACTCCACAAGATGCAGTGGTGCAGAGTCCCTGAGTGGGAGACGGTAAAACTAGGGATGGAATGGAATAAGAAATAAGCGATATTCTACTATTCATCTCGCAGATAAGAACCTCTCCAATAAACATGGTTTTTCCATTGCCTCGGGGAGTAATATTGAAGTATTGATGTTCAAACTTCAAACAAATAACGTATTTATGGAATCCAACGGAGAAACATTTCTACAAAAATTATTATGCACATATAAGCATTACAAACAACTTTTTATTGTTGCACGTGTGTATTTCTATCCGATCGTTTATTATTTAATTTCATGAGCTCACTTCTTATTTTAATTACTTTAATCCTTTTTTTTATTACATAGTTATTCAAGACTAGTCGTTAGTCTTTAATATTAAAAACGTATTGGAGTTATCTATAGTATTAGAGCAAAAAAACTTAAATTGTTTCATAAAGAAATACTTACCCGGTTGACGTATTTTAAAAACTTATAAATGAAAGCAGGATCATTTCATTCATGTTATTAAAAAAAAATATAGTTATTCCCATTTTCAAAAAAGGTTAAAAACGTGACATAAATAACTGTAGACGCATAAGCGTGCTGAATACATTTTCAAAAATGTTTGAAAAGGTAATTAAAAAACAACTTTTTTATTTGGATAAAAACAAAAACACAATTTGCGTTTTGAACGATGCGATGCTATAAATAATTTACTGAAATTATAAGTAACAGTTTGAATAATGGAATGAAATGCCTGGCAGTATTTATTTATTTACGTACATGTAGTTTATAACACAATAATTTTTGACAGTATTTTTCCATAGCCTTCCATTTTTTATAAATGAAACATATGTATATTAGCTGTATTTCACTGCTTAAAAATTGTCTTTTTTTGCACAGTATTCACGATAGTTTTATGAAATAAGAACCATACCAGCTTCAATTTTGTTAAAGTAAATAAACAAACGTTTTCTTCGGACAGAGGCTATCATCAATCTACTGCTTACTATCCGCTCTAGCGGTTACTTTATACACTGGGTGAATAACGCAAATAAATGGAACTTTTGTGGACTTAAAGAAGAATAACAAACGGATAAGTTTTTGTGAATGAGACTGCGTCAAAACACAACCACGCAATTTTAACCAATTTGAACTCGAAAAAATACTTTATCGCTTTTATTAATACAGTGAGACATCCTGAAAATTGCACTTCTCTGAAATAATTTCTGTTTTATATTTACTTATTCGTAATGGAAAGCCATAGATAGTTACACTTCGTAGAGGGTTGAATGCAGTTCTTTCCTACGGATATCTTGCCGCTGTATTTACTTATTCGTAATGGAAAGCCATAGATAGTTACACTTCGTAGAGGGTTGAATACAGTTCTTTCCTACGGATATCTTGCCGCTGTATCCCGGTTAATCCAGTAAACTTGTTTATATATAATTATTTTTGTATTTCATGTTTTGTATTTGTATCCACACAGTTTATCTATGAATATATGTCATATACTCGTATATTTGGCATTTGTGCGGATGTTGGGCCACCGGGAGCTGACAGTAGCTTGTTGCTTGACCTAATGTCTGCACAGTAGTTAAATTTGTGAGCTGTACTAATAATATAATGTTGTTTTCTTTTTCTTCTCTTTTTTTATTTCTTTTTTTTCTTTTACTATTATAAATGTATATAATCTGTGTGGATTTAAATATGAATATGTAATTTTTTATATGTATTTTATTTATATTTTTTAGACATTATAGGTATAATATATTAAATCATGTAAATGAATGCCTTGACACGGTTTGTGCCCAGTAAGGTATTCATATTAAAAAAAAAAAGTTTTATGTAAAATGTGAAATAAAAAAACAAATAAAAATCCAGGGTCGGGCCTCCTGGTACACAAGCGTCAGAATCTTCTGTCCTGGTTTGTCACAACGGGAACATTTTGTGCTGCTAACTGCTTCTCAATAGTAGACCACTATGTTGCTGGGGGTCTGCCCTTACCTCTAGTTTTTGCTTCAAAAGTCCTCATTTCTACGCATGACATGAACATACCATCTCATCTTGCTATCTTTCATTTTTTAGCTGGAGGTGCCACTTTGAACGACCCTCTGATATACTCATTACGTATCCTATCAATGAGTGTTACACTACCTGTTTAGCGCAACATTTTCATTCCGGTTGTATGCATCTGTTTTTCGTGCTTTTTGGATATTGTCCAGCATTCTGCACCGCACAACATTGCAAGTCTTATCTCTGTTTTGTATATTTAATCCTTGGTTTTGGTTTGCATCTTTTTATCGCAGATTACGCCAAAAAGATATCTCCATTTCAATCGTGCTGTATTGGTACGGTGATGAATATATCCATCTACACGGCCACTAGTCGTTAACATAGCTACAGGGTATTTAAAGTGTGACTAACTCATTCCCCTATAAGGTAGCTTTGTGTTTTTATCAAAATGTATAAGTCGTTCCATATAGGCACATAAGCAGTGCCTACTCTACTAGGATTTCATTAAAACAATGACAAAAAATATATATATGGGAGTAACTATTTGTAAAATTTGAAAAATGCGCTAGATAAAATTCAGTTAAGTACTGTGTCGTACCGATTGGCGCGCCGCCATTGGCCAGGGTTGGCTAAGGCACAAACTACTAATGCTTATTTTTTTCGTACTGCAGCTGCTTACATGAACAAAACGTGTATGTGTGGATTTTTTTCAGTTGTAATTACGCGTGTATGTAAGCGTGTACTTTGAAGTCAGTGATTTTCATGAACAAACAAATACATTACTGACATCTAGCGTTTTATTTTTCAATTATTATTTTATAAAATATGGTCAAAGATCAAATGTCAAATACATAACCTCAAACGTCATGAATCGATTACTTTCGTATAAACCCGAATATGGTCCACCTTTATTTTGTTAATAAAAAAATTAAACGGAGTTCTGTGAAATTTGTGATAGTGGCGGAAATGTGTGATTTAACCGTTTTAAGAATCAATGCGTTTTCTCAGTTATTCTTTTTGGAAAAAAACTAATGTGACGAGTGAAGAAAACTGTTAGGTAAGATTTATTACTTTTAATATATAAAACGCAGATACTTTTTTTCTACTGCCTACCTTAGTTAAAAACTTTGTGCACGCGACTGTGTATGACTGCTTACGTCTTTCGTCCCTCCAAAGTCACATTCTATGTATTCAGTATTTGAGTAACTTGAATATAATCAAAATATTGGTGTACATAATTATACAAGGCAAATAATATTCTATAATACATTGATATTTGCTAATTTTTTAGTCTAATTAAAACAAAGAATTTTGAAAAAAAAAAAAGTTAACATAATACAAGAAGAAAATAAAATAGGACGTTTTAAGAAACTTTACTATGCATAATATTTGTTGTACTATGTTGTTAGTCAAACAAAACTTTGGCCCCATGGAATTGGGATTCTCGTTTTAAATGATTTTATTTTTTATTCATTTTATACAATTAACATGATTACATAAATTGATAGATATTTTTTTTGTTACAATCTACTTCTACATTTATTTAGTATCTTAAAGCTGTAACTTTCCAAATAAGATACCAGCCTTGTGCTTGGAGACTGGCTTACACTTTTTTGGTTTTTAATGCAGTTAAAACAAATGTTATTAGATCTTAAATATATATATATATATATATATATATATATATACAAACATAAATATATAGACATACATGCATAAACACAAACATGCATATATACATACACAAATCCACACATGTTTGCATAAATAATTACAATGTAGCCATTTAGAAAAAAACATAAAATCGATAATAAATCAAGTTTATCTCCATTTGTTGTATAAATGATCATAATAATTAGATAATTTAAACGTTTGCGAAATAAAAATACAGTGGTACTTATTAACATGTTAATGTATTGCGAATAAATAAATAATTTTAGACTGAAGGCAAAAGAACAAAATTTCGTTTTATACAAGGCGGTAAAAATGATTACGAAATCGGAAAGAAATATGAAGATGAAGAAAAGAACAAAATTTAAATTAAGCAATTTATCCCCTTATTGAAATATATTTAAAATAAAACAAAGTAGTCATTTTTTTTCTTCTTTTCAACATCTGCTCCTAAGTGGAGCATGTGGACCCAGATCACTAGTTGCCTTAAGGAGACCCTATCGCCAGCCAGCACTCTCGGCTTCTCCCCGTCAATCCAGCCTTAGTTCCGCCGAATAAAGTCGAAAGATCGTCATATGCGGCCTTCCAGGACTTTAAAGAAGAGGCAACTTGGGTTAAGGCTCTCTTGAGGCATGCGCAGCACGTGTCCAAGCCAGTCCCCCAGGTTGCAAGTTGTTATTTTACAATATCGTAACACAATTTTCGAGACAACATTATTATTTTCCTATTTTCTAAAAAAATATCTTTTAAACGCGGGATTTACCTTGGAGAGGGGTTCATCAAAATTATATTCGTTTTATGTTATTAAATTTTTCAAAGCAGTTAATAATTTCAGTTCTAAAATTATTATTAAAATGTTACTGTATTTTTGTTTATTTTGGGTTTCTCAACTGTTTGGAAAGGCTGTCAAGCGCACGTACGTTTAAAAAATCATAGCATGCATGAAGTATGGAGCTTATTTAAAATATCAAAGAACTTGGCTTTTCCCATTTCCGACATGTCAAAGAAAAGTTTAATAGTTTTATTTTAAAATAAAATTTACTTTCAACAGCACACAGCGCGCAGCTAGCACATATTGAAATATACCCGTACTACAGGGTATTGAAATAGAACCTTCTTCATTAAAATTCAAATCATAAACCGATTTTGGCTTGACTTCAGAGAAATGTTAATAAAGTCAGTTTTAGTAAATAAATTGGCAGGAACGTATTTAAGAATTAAAGTTTTGTTTGAAATATTGTTATCGAAAGCTTTTTATATTAATTTATCGTGCCCAAAACAGCAAAATACTGAGATTTGAGAAAAGGTGTCAGCCTCGTGGTGTAATGGTCAGCGCGTTTGCCTACCAAGCAAGAGGTCTCGGGTTCGATTGGCAGATATGAAATATTTATTTAAAAGGTTGTTTTTTCATCAGAGTATTTCATAGTCCTTGGACTGGTATCTGAAGCGAAAGACTGATCATCTTACCTTCATGTAACAAAAAAAAAGATTTGCTGCGACTGGTGAGCTAATGCAGTGGCCTATGCAACATTAGGTGTGGAAAGGGAATGATGATGATAATGTCGCAGAAGAATTTAGGATGTGCAGTGGTTTGATTTTGTGAGGGATGAAGGTAATAATAGAACGGACGCAGCAAACTCCGGTGACAACTGTCATCAAGCGGAGGCGATACGGTTGGCTGGGCCATATACTGCGGATGCCTCCTGAGGTCCTGAGAGCCTTAACCACGCTTTTCTTCTTTGCCCCCGTCCACTGCTGACTGTTTGTCGGCAGTTTATGTCAGAACTACGGTTCGAGAACCTGACTTGGGAGGACGCACATAGAGATGCATGGAGACTCTTTGTGGACACCATTTGATCGGATCGGACATGGAATGATGATGATGATGATGATCGCACCCCTATTTGCACTCGATGGTACATAAGGCACTATATTGAAACACCAGATGTAGTGTATCTCGATCACATGTTACACGAAGGTAAAGTGATCAGTATTACGCTCCAGGTACCAGTCCAGGGACAGTAAAATATTTCAGTGCTAAACCACCTTTAAAACAAATGTTTCGCGTCGATCCTGCCGGGAATTGAACCCAAGCTCTTAAGCCCAGTAGGTGAATGCGCTAACTACTCTACTACGAGAGCGATGTATCCCCACTCTATTTTCTTCTTTGGAATTTTTACCTGACAGTAGCCATCGAGTCGAACACACTCGATTAGGGTTCTGGTTTTTTATCACACCCAAAACTGCCCGGACACTGGCTAAAGTGAACATTAACTTTAGGTTTATTAAAAATAAATTTGGTGCGATTGTTTCAACATTCAAAATACTCTGAAACTAGATAATATTTACAGTTAGACCCTCAGAGTTATTGGAGAAGCCGTGTAAATAGACTTCTCCTTTGCGAATTTAAATATATTTTTTATATGGCGGACAATTAAATTATTTGCTCCAAAACTGTCAATGTGAGCTTGTGGATTATGCAGCCAAGAATCTATTAAATGTACTCAAACCAGAGAAAATAAATATGTAAAAACACTGACTAACCTGGTGTTGAGTCTTCTTCTTTGTCGGCGATCAGCTCACGCGCTAACGGGAAAACTGGTGATCGGGAAAACTGCATACACACAATTGTCTGGAGTCTGGAGGCGGCGCGGCGGATGATGAATGATGGCGATAGATGATAAAAATGTTCGCGGCGTTATATTGACTTTTACGGCGAAAAAGGCGAAACACTTTCAACAATTAGAAAAGCGTGTGCACGTAGCTCGTTGAAAAAAGCGAAGAATGGCGCGGAGGACGAGCAGTGTTGCCAACCAACAAATGTCCCGTCAGGCGTGGCAACCTCACAAATCAAAATTAGCCAGTATCTACTTACATACGATTCTTCTGGCTAAAATACATTGAAACAAATTATCGGCTCAACCAGTAATAATCTTCTAGAGAAGCCAAATCCAAATTCCAAATTTTTGGTTTAGTTTGATTTTTAGACGTGTAATGGACGGTTTCGGTTTGCGCTCTCAACTCTCAACGCGAGTACCTACGCCCAGTTTTATTGCTGTAATCTGTAGCTAAGTTCGTGGTCAATAATTGTTGAATGATTTTTCTCCACATAGGCGATTCCAATAGGTTGTTATTCTAAGGTTAAACCTCTGTACTGTTATATAATTAAGCTGCAGTTGTTATTTTCAGATACGCGCCTCATTGTAACATCATAACTAGACTATTGTTTCAAATTCTATGCAATAATACCCTGAATCTTCTTTTCATAGTATGCTTTGTTCCTATCAATAGCGTATGGGGAATATCCACGTAAATAACGTGAATATTCCCATTCTCCGTTCTCTATTGTTCGACGCTATTGTATTTGTGTACTGATAGGTTTCTAATAGCAATTAAATTGCTCAATGCACCATTCTGTTAATTTGTCACTCCGAGAAAATGGTTTGTCTTCTCGTCTCTCCCTTACTCTCTCATTCGTAGGACTATATCATTACATTTAACCTCCTGTCCACATCTCTTGCTGTACACGTTGAAAGCCAATTGATTTTAATTTAACTCTGACAATTATTGTAACCACTTTCCTTTACAATGTGTAACAAAGTAAAGCCCTTTAATGTTTATTTTTTTATTAATATCCCTACAGAGATGAGGTAGAATTTTTTCAAATTCAGGATTATGGATATTCGAGCGTTTACAGGGCTTATGACCTGTCATTGGCTGGGTTAAGTGGCCACTTTACGTACTACAACATTCCCCATTCCGCTTATTAGCGAATATCGACACAGGTAACATTTTTTTTTTGATTTTTGTATATGTGTTATTAAATGAGAAACCATTCACAAGCGTGTTGGAGCGCCATATATGTATTGATATTGAAGTTAAGTATTTTTAATTAGCATATTACTTTATTTTATGTATTTAAGACTCTTCCGAGTTAAATTAAGTACTAGTAATCGCCTGCAGATGACTCTGCAATTTATTTTTTCTTATATTTTTAATGTTCACGAATGCTTTAAAATGTTAATAATTTGGAAATATCACACACTACGAATACCAATAAAAATATGTGAAATAGGTTTAGAAAAAAAAATGTATTATAAAAATAATAATAATAATCATATTTTATCAACAAAATAACAATTACTTCATCTACTACGTACACACTTAGGCTATAGATTTATCTGGATCATGTTTAGTCTGTCTAACTAGGTACAACCTGTTTTAAGGCAGACATTTTTATGCAAAAATAAACAATAACATTACTACCTATTAGTTAATTTACTATACAATTATACAATATTAATTTATACCATTTGTTATTTATGAATGTGTTTTGAGAAAATTTTCCGATTTTTCTCGACCTAAGCCAGGTAACATTTTTTTTTACAAATGTTTTAAATTGAATTCGGGTCATGGTTTTACAATATTCGCGTAACATATTAAATATTTTAGGGCCCAGAAACCTGAAATTTCTTTGCCCGAATTCAGAGTTTGTGATAGACCCCATGACCCATCCTCTTGTTTGACTTCTGGTAGTGTGGAAGTGTTTTTTGGGATTTGGTAGAATAATTTGCTTACACAAAAGTTATTATTCTAAAAATACATAATTGCCTTATATCTATCACAAATTCCTTAAATAACTTGATGCCGGGGTACCTGAACGGATTTAAAAAATCATTTTAACTATTGATTTTGAGCAGATTCGAGAGGTTTTAATATTGATTTATTAGTGCCTCTCCATTCTATTGTGCCATAACACAAATATGGATATTGAGATAAACATGTTTTCATTAATAATTTAAAAAATAAAATTGTAAAAAAATATGTCTCAACGAAAACGCAGCGTGTTTGGCCTTGACAATTGTGATGACGATTTATTTTTAATTTAAACACTCACAAAGGCCAAAATTGAATCGAATCGTGACGTATTATGCCATGGAGGAAGTTCAGTGCTACGGGAAATCAGATAAAAAAATTACACTCGCCAAACTTAGAACATTTTATTGCATGGCGAAATTTTTCAAGAATACGTAAAAAAATGTAAAAATGATTTTAACAAAAATAAACTACTTTAAACAACCTCATTATTTCTTCCGAATCAACCAATAATAGGGTGTTATTTTTTTTCCGGTTTATGGGAAGCCAATTGTCTAATCAGCAGAACTCACTGAAGAGAACTGGGGACGTCACACGCGGAGCTAGTTCAAAATAACAAAATCTTAATAGACCGTATGGCTGATAATACGATACAATAGTCTACTAGTTTGAATCGGGTTGTGGTCCTGTGGCTAGTGTCTCGGACTCACGGACCAAAGGTCCGTGGTTCGAATCCTACTCTACCCCAACTTGATTCCCATTTTCTAATAATGAGTTATTTACAACTCGTTAAAAATGGCCCTCAAAATTAAATATTTGGGTAAATCATAGGATCGCAAATATTTCTTTTAAAAAAAAATAAATACAAACAAAAAAAAAAGCAAAATAAACTACAGTTTCTCATTAGCGTCATTTTTACTATAAACAACACAACAACAACAACAAACCATCACGCCGTTTCCCCGTAAGGGTAGGCAGAGAGGATAGAACGCCACATCACTCTATCTTTACATACATATCTCGCTTCCTCTACATTCATACATCTTTATACACGCGCGTCGATTATTTCGACTTTTGTCATTTTCGTCTTCAAGTATTTGTTGGATTTGGTCATGCCATGCCTTTCTCGGTCTTCCTCTTTTTCTGCACCCATCAACATTCGCATTGTAAATATTCTTAGCCGTTCTTTCGCTGTCCATTTGCTCTACATGTCCAAACCAGCGCAGAGCTCTTATCTTGATTTTGTTGATAATGCTTGTCTAAGCCTTACATAATGTACGGATCTCGACATTTGTGCATCTATCGTTCATAGTTTTACCACACATTCGCCCGACAGATCGCATTTCGACGTTTTCATCCTACTTTCATCCCTGTTTTTCCGACTACATACTTATTTTTTTAAAATTGTTTATTGGAAATATCAACAGTAATAACATGTAAAAAAATATTACAAATAAAATATTCAGAGAATAAAACCAATAACAGATATCCGCAGAAATACACAAATACTCGTACAATACATACTAGTGTGTTTGTGTGAGTGCAATTGTGTGAGAGGGTGGGTGAGTGGGTGTAATAATAGAATGAGGGTGGACATGTGTGTAAATATTATTGCACAAGTTTCAAAAATATATATAATATTATGAATTAGAGAAAAAATAAGATTTTATTATAGAAACTAAGTATAAGACAAAAAAGTGTTTTCAAACGCGCATTTTAAATGTTAAAATGCGCGTTTTAAAACACTTTCCCCTAATCACTCCCATACATCAGGGTCGGGACCAGGACTCCGTTGTGAACTGCTAATTTTGCCTTTTGCGACAAACATTTATTTGCCAAGGTTGATTTAAGTATCATAAACATACGTATCTATAAACTTAAAAATCCTAAAACGAATTCTTAAAAATACGATAGATATTTTTACTCTTTTGTATTTTATTCAATTGTATGTATCTAGTCATATATGTCTGAAAATCATAAAGACTCTTATTGGCGATTTCCCCCTTGTTTTAAAACCAAAGTCGATTAAAGCAATTTCCTCATTTTACACGCCAAATAACGGTTTTATTGTCTTGGTGAGCTCCGCAAACAATCCACTGCCACCAGTGAACAATCATTTTCTACGGAGACAAACAATGTAAAAATGTAATCGACTGATTTTGCTTCTACTGCAGACCTCTACTCTGGAAATATTGGAAAATTTCAGACACCATTAGTTCTCAATACAAGATATTTATAAAGTGATTATTTTATTTTATTTATTTTTATTTTATTTGGGATTTATACAGCTACTACATAAACAAAATATGTAGAAAAATCTTAACAATGCTAAAGCCAATTAAAAAAATCCACTGTAAATATAATGACATACAATATATAAGAAAAGAAGTTTAGTAATTGTATTTGTGTGACGTTTGTATTCATGTGTATGTGAATGTGTGTATGCGTGAATGAATGAGGGAGAGGATACACGTGCGTGTGGGAATGAATGAGGGAGAGGGTGCGTGTGTGTGGGTGCGTAAGTATAAAAAAAAATTGTTTAAAACTTATAATTGTATTAAAAATGGTACAATAAAGAGCTTAGTAAAAAGTTAGAAATCTTTTTGTTAAAATTCAAATCAAGAAATGATATAAATTGTTTTTTAAAGTATGTTAAATTTCAAAACCGTATTCTAAAAAAAAAAGCATTTTATTTTAAAATTTAACTGATACACATCGAATAAATAATGTGCGACGAGTCGTATACAATACGGTAGGTAACCACAAAATGCAGTAAATACAAAATAATGACAACAATAAAATAAGGTTTGACAATACGCGAACGTTGATTCAAAACGAACACACAAATGCATATTATATGCACCTACATAATATATGAATAAGAATAACATTTAAGTTTGATAGAAATGATTCGGATTATAAAAATCAGGTGTCACAAACAGTTGGCCCGCAGTACGGGGATACATAATTATATAAAAAGATCTTCTCACTATAAAACTTATATTTGTTAAGGGATAGAGAGCAACGGAAAACTAGTCATTACATAAACTAGTCAATAAAAAAGTCACAAAAATCCGAAAACTCCGGGTAGGTAGGAAGAAATTGCCTTAAGGCAATATGCCCGCCCTTATATGTATATATTTTATTGTATATGTATATGAAGTGTTAAATAAATAAATAAAATAAATAAAAATATTTTATTTATTTTTTTATAAACCCGTTAGGGTTATTATAAAATTATAATTAACTCTTGTGTGACTGTGATGTCACACTAGTCGACATACGATACAAGACTTAATATATCTCTCTTATTTTTATAAATGATGAAGTTGTATTTTTTTGAATCTTCAAATAGTCATTTTCACACCGGGTTTGGAAAGTAAAATTTGAATCACTATGCTGGATTTTAATACAAAAAATATTCAACCTTACTATCCGAAGAATGATGTCCGCAAATACAGCAATCCATCTGTATTAGAGATAGCACGAAGATAGAACACATAACAAATAACAAAGGAGACAGGTTTCTGCTGTTCTGTAGCTGCCGTAGCCGGTGTTGTGTGTTTTGTCGTTATGTGAAACAAATTCAGTCGGTTGTTGAAAGTGATGGGGAACGCACGCGTGAACTTTGAGCAACGAATTTATGTTTTTTTTATTTTTTTGCTATAACAGGGCTAAATTGCATGTTGTTTTTTTTATAAATTATGGAAAAGGAATTATTAAACTGAATGGCTCCATGTTTTTTTTTTAAATGTCTGAGCTTTAGAATATTCCGTCGTTAGCTAGTGGTAACACGATGTTACATCGTACACCCAGAATAATAAAGTGGAGACCATGGGCAAACAAAAGAAGCGTTGAAAGGCCACAAAAATATGGATCGATGACATTGCCTCGATAGCCGGTAAAACATGGATGATAAAATCGGGTGATGAGAAGGAATGAAGACGTTTGGTTGAGGCAGCATAGAACAAGACTGAAGAAAAAGAAGTTAAACAAACGTATTATACATATTTTTTTTCTATATAAATGATATTTGCAGTTTATCTATAAAAGGTTCTAAAATTAGCTTCACTGATGCTACTGTGCTACTCTCTCAAGGAACCTCATGGGATGTTGTATTTGAAAAAGCTGAAAATGACTTAAACTTAGTAACAAAATAATTTGACTCAAATTATCGCACACTAAATCACTCGAAAACAAAATACATAACATTTCAAATCAATAGTAAAACTATATATAATCCATTTTTTTCCTTAACTATTCACAGCTGTAATTACAATAACCAAATTCCAAATATTAAATGTAATTTTTAATCGTTGGACAGAATAGATTCAATTAAATATTTTGGTATTTATATAGATGGAAATTTAAGATGGAATAATTAAATTGAACATGTTAAAAATAAATTCAAAAAACAAATTTACTTTTTTAAAACGATAAGATATATAATCAGCATTAAAGAACCTGTAAAAATATACTACGCAATAAATCAATCAGTTTTGGAATATGGAATAATTGGATGGCGATGGGGATGTGCAAATGACACATTGATAATCAAACAAATAATCATTGCACAAAAAGCTTTAATAAAAATCATCTTAAGAGTCCCAATGAAGATGGCTCCTGCGATGGTAGCCGAAACGTCAGAATGAATCAAACTTACACCGGATCCCCCAAAAAAGATGCATATTTATTTCTCTAAAATGAATGAAAAATTAATAAAAATGAACTACTTGAAATGACTTCACAAGTTCCTTCAAATCAACTAATGAGAAGAGTGTTGTGATAGATTTTCGGTGTCCGGAAAGCCAGCTCACTAATCAGAACAACTCGCCGAATAGAACTAGTGACGTCACGCGTGGAGTAATTAAAAAAACACAAATTTTAAAAAATCGTAGATGATAATACGACCAATAAAAAAAAATATTTTGGCTTAGTTTGGTGATCTATTAATATAAAATTAAAACAAAATGAATACAAAAATATTTTAAAAACCACTGAACTTCTTTCATTCAGTTAGTTAGAAATGATACACGATATGGTTTATTCGCGTGAGATTTATTTTTTACCGAGTTTACAAGGTTAATTAAAGTAAAGAGCTTTAAAATTTAGACAAAACGTATTCGCTGGGAGCTGTAAGGGGTGGAAAAGAGAACAATTTATCTGATGTTCTTTGTTTTATTACGTTTAGAAGAACCCTCTGTTGACAGGTCTTGCATTCTGTGCGATGTTCAGTTATACTCTTCTTAAAAAAAATCTATCTTATTGATTATTTCACCTACATTTAGACGAATTCTAAATATTGTTGGCTTAAACCAACTTGTCATATGGAAGTTGGTGTTGCCATATATTGAAGTGAAATAAGAATCTCACCCATATCAATAAAGGAAATCTAAGAACCAATGTAGGATTATTTTCACCGGTCTAGAACCTCCCTCTGCCAAGGAGGATCCTCAAAACAGTTAACAAAATCTTTCTAAACAGTACTGTCGATGTGTTCCTACAGCAAAGGTAAGCATTCAAGAAGTGTTATCACTCTTGACTTGAGATGACACACTTGCCATGTCTGCCTAAATCATGAAATGACCATTGATTATACTGTAATTTTAAAAAGTTTTTAAGATTGTTTATTTCATGTTTCATCCGATGTATTAAAGATAATTAATGACAATCTATAAAGGCTTTTGTAAAAATCGTAAGCCTGTCGATTGACTTAAATTTAAAAAAATAAACATAAATGTTTCAGTTTTTTAACTTTACCAAAAGTAACAAATGAAAGAATTCTTCAAATATAGATTTTCTTCAAATGTTATAAATAGACTGATGAATGTTACACAGCATGTAAAGTGGGACCTTAAACCAGCCAATGACAGGTCATGAATACTGTAAATGCCTAGACTTGTCCTCCATCTCCGTTGTAATATGTTAATAATTGAAAAATTGTTCCTATCTTACTTTTAAAGCGCTATGTTACGTTTGCAACTGGAAAAAGTTTATTTTATTTTATCGATGTGTTGTTCCAGAGGAAAAATAAAATATATCCTCTAATATTGTCAGCATCATACAATTGTTAGGAGGGTGCAACGAAGCGTCCCCCGATAAAGTTCATCCCTCTGCAAGAATGCGCAACAAATTTGAGTGGGGAGCCGTAAGGAGGTGACACTAGCCAAAAATGCAGCAGAAAAATAAACAAAGAACAAGGACATTGGTAAAGGACGGCAATAAATTACAGGCCACCGCATAATAATCCGTACATAGCGTCGTAAAAAAAGTTGCAGCACATAAAATTCCGTTCGGGGGAGCAAAATACGCGGGGAAAATGACAGTTTGTAGAAGGGGAACGAGAGACTAGAAATTCTACCATTCTGACGCGTACGTCAAAATACATTTCAGGGGCCTTATGCTAGAAAGACGTTACATTTTTTCACCCATTCGACAATTATTGTCGAGTGGTCATCTCGATTCCTTTGTCAAATCGCTACTCTTGAAAAGCATTCGGCAATTTAATCACAAGGACAAATATAAAAATGGTAACACTAACAAAAAAATAATTATCAATGGATCTCCTGTTGCATTTAAACATCATTTTTATGTCGCGATCTATTTTTTCTAGTTAAACTAGCTTTTTTGGGTAAAAAACGTACTTTTATGGCAAAAGAAAATGTTGTACTGAGACACTTCACGATTATTGTTTGGCTATACAAAATAGTTTATGTTTATTTAACGGATTTTCAGAACGTTTAATTTAAAATATCGTAAGTACATAATTTTAGATAGGTGATTGATAAAATAATTTTAAAATCATGTTTCTTGTCAAATTTATTCTGAAATGCGATCGAAATTAGAAAATTCTTATTCGTTGTACATTTAATTGCGATTCCAACATCATTATATTTATTCCTGTTGTTAAATTTAACATAAACAATTTTGAATAAAATAAAAATACTCGTCATTCAAAGGTGAATGGCGAGCGTTTAACACAAAAAAAGCTTGACAGCTGAAGGTACGATGTCGCATTCGATTGTCAATGTCAAGTTCTTCATAGTCAACTGGTTTTCAATCGACTACAGTCGCATGGCATGGGCGGTTTAAGAACGGTGTCATTCGTCAATTTAAGTAAGTCGCATGCCATTCTAACAACGAATGGGTCTAGCATAAGACCCTGAAATATAATAAAATGATCTCTTGTTCCTACCTATCATGCTTAAATTTCAAACGTAGAATAGTTACCTATATAATTTTTTGTTTTGAAGACTCGAGTTAAACACGTAATATAAGCATTAATATCTCTACCTTAAATAATAAACCAAGGTAGTCACATTGAACGAAATGTCGAGTGAACGAGATTATGTGGTGGTGCGATTTCCAAAACATTGTACCACTTTTGAACCAAATGAGACAATTTTAATCCATAAAGAACGTTCAATTTAAAATAACAATAATAATGCACATTAAAAATAGCGTATCTGAGACTACTGATGTTTTTTGCATTAAAACAAGGTGGACTTCAGACTTTAATTTCAACTGAAAAAAGCATTTTTATGACAGAAGTGGACTACTATGTTTTATTCACGTTAGTGCGATAATTTCTGCATCTTTGAATTTAAAACGGCTTAAGGTGGACTCCTGTGTTTTATCCTCTAAGGTACAGATAATACACTAGATGTACCAGCCTTGGGTTCCATTCAACTAAAGTTCCGGAACTTAATTTGAAGTCAGTAAATGAGAAGCAGCGTAAAAAGGCGCGACATACAGCTCTGAATTCAGAGTAAACTGGCATAGACAGTTAGTATTTTTTATTCTATTGTGCGTTTTGCACGACAATGTTGACGCGACAACGCTCATTTTTCAGAACATAATTTCAAACAACGGTTCTTTAAAGCGACATCTCTATTTAATTATACCTCAGTGGGTATTCGATGTTTATGTCCGATTAATGTTTTACCTCAGTTTAAAAAAGTTTATAAGAAATAATAGTGGAAATCAGTTCATTGATAAGGCAATATGTGATTTATATAATCTGGGTAATTCAATCCTACAATACATAGCAAACATAGAAAGGATTAAAAATGTTCAACGAAAGAATTTTAAATACCTTAATTTTAAATATTTTAACGTTTACTCTACCATCGAATTCGGATTATGAGCGTGGTAGGCGAACGCGCCAACCACTACACTACCAGGCGCATACCAACCCCACTCTATTTACTATTTCATGATTTTTACACGAGTAGCCATCGTATCAGAATTACTCATCTAGGATTTACGTTGTATTTTTCACACAGAAGTGTTCACCAGGGGCGTGCGGTGAGGTTTTTGATTAGGGAAGCAATTTATATATGAATAAAAAACTAAGAATAACTAAATAGCAAGAACGTGCGGTGAGGTTTTTGATTAGGGAAGTAGTCACTTAAATAAAATTGGATTGCTAATATTCACTTGTTAATAAATGTTCAACGAATTTTTTTTGAATACTTAGATTATAAAAACAATAAAACGCTTTGTACTTACAGCCAATCTGCCAAACAAAATGGATTTTTTACCCTTGAAAATAGACGCACTGTATCTGAATTATGATATTAACATAAATTATTAAATAATAAAGTAGACTATTTTAACCTACTCTCCAAAATTAATCTTAATGTCTCCTTTCGCGTGACAAGAAATAAGTATTTGTTCAATCTGCCAGTCTGTAGCATTAACAATGCACAACACTCTTTCCTCTATCGTTCAGGCTCTAACTATAATGCTTTTTTTTCATCTATTGATATATTTTACATGCCCCTTAATTGATTTAAAAATAAATTATGACTCATTTTTCTGGCGACGGTACGATCCCACTTACTTTTTAATTATACTTACACTTACACACACCTGAACACTTCCTTCCACATTAATACACATAAACACACATCTACACTTACTCTCATACAAATACACATAAACACACCTTTTTTTTGTAACACAATTTGATATTTATTTAGTAACTTCGCTGGTCTGTCTTTAAACAATGTTACTTTATCATTGTCGACTGTTTGTTTCTTTAAAATAAATAAATATATCAGTTATTTTAATACAAATTAATGCACAATAAAATTGATTCCCCCAATCTACTTGAAAGACTTTCATTCCGTGTATTATCTAGACCGACAACACAAAATCTTCTGTTTTTTACAGACAACGCGTCAAAGAACTATTTAAAACAATGTAGATTGTAGAATACCTAAAATATGCGACCAATATAACAAAAGATTGTCCAAGGCTGATAGTTTTAATGACTATGTAAATTTAAGTCAAAAGTCATAGAAATATTGAAAGAAGCAGATGTTTAATTCATTTTATTATTACATACATCTTTTTCAGTTGGTATCTTTTATATTTGTTATATTTAACATACCTGATATAAATATTATTGTCTTAAGTGGAATTTTTTTTTGGTGTATGCATGGGTGTTTTACATTAATATACAAAGAAATTGTCAATATATTTTGTACATACTGTTTGTTAACCCGATAAAAAAAATAAAATGATTTTGGGAACGAGCTGGTTTTAACGTGTAGTTTCACAACAGCTTTAAAAATAAGGTAGATTAGTTTTGGACAAATGAAAACTCACCAACAACTAACCTTCACTAAAATAGACTGAAACATATAAGCTTTATTGAAATTAATTGCAACAAAAATTCGGGCCTTGATACAATTAAAACACTGTGGGTCTTACTTATAAACATGGTATAAAATTTCGCAAAAGGCATAGTGGCACTTTAATAAGGATGGTATTCCCATATATATTTTGCCACTATACCTAGGCGTAACTTTATACCAAGTGTATGAGTAAGGCCCTATGTAACATTCACAATTATGCCTATGTTTGAATATCTACATTTCCTTAACTTTTCTACCTGTTGACTTAAATTTTTTTTATCTGATCTTGATTTATCTAGCTGAATTTTTTCACCTACTTGGCAACGCCTGCTAAATACTTTTTAATAATTAAAACTGAATCGGAGTTCACTTTGCAACACTTCATTATAAATTATTATGAAAATGAAATTTTGTCATTAGTTACATTTTTTAAAAATTATTTTACAAGAACACTACTACACAGTGAACAATATTATGTATTTACTAGATTAGTTTTATATGACCCGACAATGGGAGGAGTGCTCTCCCAAAACTGTACTTGTGTTCTTGTAAAATAATGAAAATTGTAAAACACTAATAACAAAGTTTTATTTTTTTATACATCTACTTATACCAGTTATAATTTCGAAATTACATGCATGTCAAAATGTTTTTAGACAAGGGTGGATTTCTCTCTCTGGGGAGTTTATCAAGACTGAAATTTATTGCAACAGAGAGGTAAACATTTTTTTAAAAGGGAATATGGAAGTCTAGACAAATACAGGGTTTAGGACTGGTCATTGGCTAGTTTTAGTGGTCATTTTACACACTGTGTCACATTCACCATTCTATCTATGTTCGAAAATCCACATTTCTCAACTTTTCCATCTGTTGACTCTTCTTTTGTGTTTCCTTCTCACAAATGTCATAAAAAATCTTGAAAGTAAAACCCAGCCTTGTCCACAAATCCAGTTGGTTAAATCAATAATATTTTTAGTTTTTTTGATCCTTGTAGGAATGAATAGATGGAACAGAAATGAAAATCGGGTTGTGGTAATGTGGCTAGTGTCTCGGACTCGCGGACCAAAGGTCAGTGGTTCGAATCCCACTCTACCCCAACCTGATTCCATTTTCTAATAGTGAGTTATTTACAACTTGTTGAAAATGGCCATCAAAATTAAATATTTGGGTAAATCATAAAAACGTAAATATTCCTTTTTTTTAAAAAAAACACCATCATGTTGTCGTTCAAATGTTTAAATGTATTACGAGAATGCAATTAAAAAATAAATTAATATGTTTTTTATTTATTGAAGATATTAACAGTAATACATGTGAAAAAATATAACAAATAAAATATTCAGAGAACAAAATCAATGACAGAAATACATAAAATATACATAAATCGGTTTCTTTGCGTGTGTAAAATATGTTTTATAAATTTGTTGTAAAGGTTATTGTGTTTATGAGGGTGTGTGGAGGTGGGTGAGTGGGTGTTATAATGGAACGAGGGTGGACATGTGCATGTATATTATTTCACAAGTGTCAAAGAGATAAAAAAAAAAAAAATAGATATAAAATAAGATTTTATTCATATGAAATGGAGAAACTGCCGAGTATAAAAAAAAGTTTTTTTAAAACACGCATTTGAAATGTTAATTTATAACAATCAAAGGTATCAATAAGGGGAAAGTTCAAATTATATCCAAGAGCTGAACTAAGAAATAGAAAGCTCGACGTGTGATGAGTGCGGTAGCCAGGGGCATTTAATGATAACTCTGGCATAAGAACCGGGCTTTTTAGGCGTCCACTAAGTATATCATAAAAGGCCCCATGTTTGATAGTAGAGGGCGATTTTCCAACTTTGCGAGTGGTATAATTAGATCAGTATACCTGCATCTCCAGTTAAGATATCGAAGAAATGTCCATTGAATTTTCTCAAACCTTTCTTTATGTGTGACATATTGTTGAGATCAAACAGAAAAGGCATACTTGAGCAAACTGCTTAAAATGTAAATGTTAGCTACAAAATATTTGTTTTTAAATAAGAATACCATGTTAGAACATTATTATTATTTTTTGCGTACAATGCAAAGTATTTTACAAAGTATAATACATATTAATTACATTCCCAAGAGTTACTTCAACTTAATTAGGAACATAAATAATGTAGGACGACCAAGGAAGACGTGGCATGATCAGATAAACCAAAATTTTAAGTCTGGTCTTGTCAAAAGCAGACAGGACCCAAGGGCATGTATGACAAGATATATGAATGTGGAAGAAGCTCTAAATATATGACAGAATAGACGTGTGTGGTGGTCCATTCTCTCTGCCTACCCCTACAGTGAAATGGCGTGATGGTAGTTGTAGTAATAATGTTTTTTTTTTATTATTTAAACATAAATATTTGCGTTCTTATGACTAACCCAAATATTTCATTTTGTGGGCCGTTTTCAACAAGTTATAAATAACAAACTATTAGAAAACGGGAATCAAGTTGGGATAGAGTGGGATTCGAACCACGGATCTTTGAGCCGTGAGTCCGAGACACAGCCCGATTATTAACATCTTTATAATATCTCAATAATATCGTGTAAATCAAACAACTTTTCTTAGACCAGAGGTTCCCAAAGTATTTTGTGTCGTAGACCCCTAGTCATGTTTTTCGGTTTTTGGTAGACCCCCTACTTACCTGATATTGATTTTTCATAAATTTCTAACTGTAGTGAAGTTTAGTGTTAAAAACTTAAAGTTATAACGAATATTAAGTTTTATACATTTATTAATTGAATTTAAATTAAAACTACTGAAAATAAATTTTTGTATCTGTTATATAAAATAAACGTAACATAAAATAAACTAAGCAATAAGTAAATGTTTTTAGTGGGAAGGATGAACCTGATGCTTTAATAATAAATTACCAACATTTAGCGTCAATTTCGTCAGGTTTAATATTAAATCTCCTCGGCCAATGATGTCCAGTCTGTTTCTTTTTTTCGTTAGAATATTGGTAACAGCGCTGAACCCCCTTTCCACTAGGTATGACTATGGAAAGGAAATTTAAAATTTGCTCGCCATATTCCATAATACAGGATAAGAAACGGGTATGTTTTTTTGCAGCCAGAAGTACAGAAGTACTATCAGTGTATGTTGAGATCCACTACCGTGAACCTCCATTTTCATTTCATGGACCCCCAAATTTTTTTTTCGCTGACGTAGACCCCTTGCAGGTTGTCATAGACCCCTGGAGGTCGATATAGACCACTTTGGGAATCACTGTCTTAGACAAATAAAATGAATATATTAATGCGCTTTCAAGAATGGAAGAAAGTTGTAAATCTAGGACTAAGGGAGATAAATTCGTTAATATCACATGCTACGCAGACAATGTTACCATTAATAAAGATGATTTACAACTCATGTTACTTCATCTAGCTTTTTTAATATAAAGCGGCCAAAGCTGCTCGCGACTTAAAGGAATGTTTTGTGAAGATACTGTTTCGATGCATTTTTTTTTTAAATTGCTCCTTCATTATTATGTTAAAAAAGTAGTCAATAATTCATAACACTACCGTACAATGCGCAAATATAGAAAGCAGCTATGGCAACTCTATTATTTAGATTGAGCATTTAACGTAAAAGCAAACACAAAATCCTGTAGAGCAGAAATTTTTCATTTAAATAATGTACCTACCTTTACCATTTTGTTTTACTTTTGGTTTAAATTTTTAAATTTGAAAAAAAAAACAGACACAACTTATGTTAACACTTAATATATCATCATCATCGTCATTTCCTTTCCGCACCTAATGGTGCATAGGGCACTGCAATGGTACAATAATCACAGCGTATCTTTACAATTTTGTTACATGAAAGTAAGAAGATCAGTCTTACGTTTCAGGTGCCTATCCAGGGATTATGAAATATTCTAGTGTAAAAAGACCTTTTTAGCGCTCTGGCTTTAAAATCAGAGACCTTTTGAATGGCAGACAAACGCACTGACCCCTAAACCACGGGGCGACTATACCTAATATTCAAAAAAAATCAAGTAAAATTTTTGTATAATTTTAGTTTTGACCAGTCTGCTTTTGTTGGTTGGCTGGGAAATATTGCTTTTTGGAAGTTTTAATAAGTAAATAAATAAAATTAAATGTTCCTAACAAATAGAACAGTTCTTTTATTAAATCGATTGAAAAAGAGTTCCATATAAAGCATCACAGCCACTACTTCGCTACTGTCTAATAAAAGTTACGCGTCGAGCGAGGAGCATAAAGAACATTTTCGCGCGTCCGCAAAACAAATAATGGTAGCGTATCTAGCTCCCCCGGGGGTGGGTCCCGGGGCGGGGTGGGCAGAGGAGGGCAGGGGGTAGCTCGGGAGAGATCGATCCTGGTCGCCATGGCAACAGTACTCTGCCCGCGTTGGATGAGCGAGGGTGGTGGCACCTTTTCACTAAAGGTGTACGCTTCTACTCTTATTTTATAACTACATCATTACTATGTAGGGTCAGATGGGGAACAGTGTAACCAAAAGTTTTACTTCATTTCAGAAAAATAAATATTTATTTTATTATTTTCTTACATCCTCATCATCAATCCCTTTCCGCACCTGACAATGTATAGGGCACTGCATTGGAACACCATCACAGTACATCTAGATCATTTTTGTTTCATGAAGGTAAGATGATCAGTCTTTCGCTTCAGCTACCAATCCATCCATCCATCTATTATTCTTTTTCCACACCTAATGGTGCATAGGACACTAGATTAATAAAACAAACGAAGAGTGTCTCGATCAATTTTGTTACATGAAGGTAAGGCGATCAGTCTTACGCTTCAGGTACCAGTCCAGGGGCTGTGAAATATTCTAGTGTAAAAACACATTTTCAAATTAATATTATATTTTTGAAATTTGATTATTTATTATTTACACTTTTATCTTTTTGTTTTCTGGATTGTTATTCTATTACATTATTTGTTATTATAATTTAATCAATTTTACTAAAAAAAAATATCGTTTACTATTATAACTTAGCATGGGCACAGCCTAAAAAGCCTTAATAAGTTCATTTATATTTAAACAGGTGTAATTTTAAATAAATAAATACAATAAAAAAATTAATTTTATGTAACTATGTCGGAAATCAACACCGAGTTATTTTTTCTGGTAGGCAAACGCGCTAACTTCTATACCACGAAGCCGAGAACACTTTTCTTACTTTGCTCGACACAATAGAAAACAAATTGTGAATTATAATTTTGCTATTTTATTTGCTTAAATTATTTACAAGTTATTTACAATTTGCTTTTCAATTCTAACATTTTTCTTATATCCATATTTATTTATTTTCTTTTTTACTATGCAAAGTTTCACTTTTTATTCTTGCATTGCATCATGTTTTTTGTTTCTACATGTTTACAAAAAAGGTGTTGTTTATTTTTAAAATGATTACTTACTATGTTAGTACTTACCTGTATATCTTTTGTAAATGCCCCTTGGGCGTATTGTAAAATTCAATAAATAAATAATAATAAGATGATAATAATAAAAGTTTATTTAGAACAACAATTTCTATATCTACTATTTTTTTTGGTAATTAATTTCTCTGGATTGTGTGTGGTTTGCCTCACTAGGTGCAACCAATTTTAAAATAGACATTTTAATGTCTAGAGCAAAATAAACAAAACAGACAATTTGGTAAAGTATTCAAAATAAAATACCATAGTTGAATTTAATTTATTATTTTTTTAATGTGTATATACAAGAGTGTATAATGTGATGCGTTTCGTATTGATTAGACATTATCAAACTTACTCAAATACTTTCAAATGTTCCTTAAATGCTAACAATAACTGCTATTACAATAAATAAATAAATTTAAAAACACAACAAGTAAATAAATAAATAAAAAAAACACAGCAAACGACTAGTGAATTTTTTCGACAATTTTAAGCATTGTTTTCATAATTTATGAATGGATTTTAACAAATTTTCTGACTTTTCTTTACCCAAACACAGTAATCAATTGTTCGCAAATTAGTTAATCGAATCCGGATCGTGGATTTACAATGTTTTGAATATATGTGTATATAATATTTTGAACCCCAAAAATCTAAAATTTCTTTGCCGAATTCGGATTTAGAAACATAAATGGTAGTGACTTCCTGAAGTCATTTGTTACACTGTACCCCAGATCTGCCGATTTCTTAAGGGTGTTAAAACTATTATTTTTTTTTTTTAATATAGGAATAACCAACTAATTGTTCGATTTATTGAATTGCTTACAAACAAATGATAAAATCGAAAACTCATTTAATCACCAACAGCACATTTAGCAATTGCTACAAACACCATTAACAATGTTTATCAAATTAGCTCTGAATGCCTGAAAATCGCGGAAATTGAATTAATATCGGCTGTAGAATAAACAGTGTAGCAGTAAAAAAAAGGAAATGTTATTACTGTTATAGTACACCCCGTGTTACACTATTCCCCACCTGACTCTTTTATATTTTCCAGCCCCCCTCGTGGTGTAATGATTAGCGCTTTTGGCTACCGTATGTGGGGTCCAGGGTTCGATTTCGACACGGTCGTATCATCGCTAGTGAAAATATATATATTGCCATGCAGCTCGCGTAGTGTAACGTGTAAGGTGCTTGCCTAGCGCGCAAAGATTTGCTTGTTGTATTATTTCTAAGATTATAATATTGAACTTTTTTTTTAAGCCTATGTGTTATCTGCTGTAATTTACCAGTTTCGAGTTATGTCAATGTAATGGCTTGAGTAATTTTAGCTGCGGACATGATAATAACGACCATATAATACGTATTTTAAATATTAATAAAAAATATCGAAAGCGAGTAAAAGTTACAGTTTTCAAGCATTTTTTAATAAATTACACGCGCTAGAAAGATTTAAAAAAAAACTAAAATATTTACAAACGAATCGTGGGTACGTTTATTTAAAAAAATAATTTTACTATCATCATCATCAAATTCTTATCCAGATGCAGTAATAAGTCACTGAATCATCAAATGAAATGCATCGTAACGCTTGAGGCACCAGTCCAATGGAAATGAAATATTTCGTGTTGTCCCTCCCAGGAATCAAACAACAGGACCTCAAGCATGATAGGCGGACGCTCGAACCATGAAACGACTTTTAACTTGAAAGCAGCGATCGAGTCAGAAACAGTCGTCTGGGATTCTGGTTCTATTTCATACTCAGCACTGAATTCTTAGCCCGCCCGGATACAAAATATTGGAGGTCAAATTATTAGAGGCATACCTGTTTGAGGTACTAAACTGTATTATAACACTGTATTTTTTTGCACAGTATTTTTTTTGCTTTATTTATCAATTTAACGTGGAACTCAACAGAAGTAAGTGCCTCCTCAATTTACGTACTTTTAAACACGTTTTTTAAGTGGTTGAAGTATCGTTCTCCGTGTGTCGTACCCGTAAAGAAGGGCGGAGGGAAACTTTCTGAGGTCCTAAATAAGGAGTCGAAAAGGGGTAGGCTCTGTATACTAGTACTATATAGGTTAGGTGGCACTTGTAATAAAATAATTAGCATTAGCGTCCTGAATTCAATGTGAAATTAAATAGCAACAACAATTTCTAAAAGTACACGATAATTGTTGTTATGAAATTTCGACTGCTGAAAAAGCTCAGCAAGTTAAAATAGGAATCTGAAAAAAACCTGAAAATTACGAATGAATCTGAAAGATCCTTAAAAGCATATTTCTACAAATTTCCTAGTTGTGGTGTGTACACATAGCATCCAGACATTTCTTTTAGCTACCTACCAAAATACGCATTCAACAGTATGAAAGCTGTTTGGAAATCAGACGTTTACTCGGGGAAAACTAATATAAATGTCGCCCATCCAATGCATGCATAGCTCATGTTCTCCTTTACGAATACAAATCGTGGCACCTCACAAGGCTCAAAACCGAAAACCCGTGAGTTTGGAGATTTGGCGTCTTAGAGGAATACTGGGTGTGCGATGACACGACTTCGTACTAAATATGGAAATAAAAAAACGGATGCAACAACCTCCGGTGACAACCATCATCAAGCGGGAGTAAAATGGCTGGCTGAGCATTAATCACGCTCGCCTACTTTACAAGGCATCCGGTTCTGAATTTTGATCGTTCTTCAAAGAAATACCCTAAAATTGAGAAAATTATGTAGATCATTGGATCAAACTTTAGTTGTTTTTAAAAAAAGTTAAATAAAAGTGCGAAAAATATGACTTGTTCGTCACTACAGCTAGTTGTGAATTATATGGGTGTGCATTTGTCGATTATTGTCACACTTCAATATTCCTTTTACCCACAACAACTGTTTACTTCCCACCTCCAGTATCCTTTGATAACCTGCCACAGCAAGACCTCGTGTCGTGTTTTTTAGTTGAACGTGTGCCGCATCACCATTTGTTTCCACCAACCACCAGTGTTCGGCTCCAGATCGGGGGTCTATTCTAGTGTTAGTGCCGCTCGCAATTGACCAGTCGAACCGCAATTCCATCGATAACAAACCAGGTTATTGGCTTCCATTCCTGATCCATTTCATTTGTTGGGTTGTAACTGATTGACATTGCATACCGCATATCAAAGATATTAATTTATTTATTTTTAAATTAAAAATACAGTCCACTATATCGTAGAAGCCCTAGGGTTTCGCCCCCGCTAATTTTTACCCCGCGCCCGCGTGAAAATTCGTTTTCTCCCCAACAGCTTTAGAAATAGTAATTAGTTTATAAGGTCCGTTTGAAAAGTGAAGCGCCCCCAGGTTTGCCAGGAACATAGTGCAGAAGTATTTGCAAGTGCCTCTAGTAAAAGACAAGATAATAAAATTCACTGTGGTGTACCAGCAAAGACTTGGTGACCACATCAAGAGGCTGGCCAGCAGCTTACTAGATGTAAGTGGAGATGTTAGGCGTCTCAATCGCTTTAGCGTTCTGGATTTGCCAAATTGATAGTTAGCCTAACAGTTTAATCAAAAAGATGTCAGAGGTCGGATGACTCCTCTTTCTTACTCAATAAATCATTCAAAACTTATACTTATGGTTTACGACCAATTGTAGATTGGAGAAGCAAAATAAAATTCAAATGAGAAAATAATTACAATCTTCTTAGATTTTCACGGCCGTTCAGATCCACAATATTTTTTTTGTGTTACTAAGCCGTGTATCGTTCGTACTATTTACCGACGTTTCAGATCGCATCACAGCGTCCATCATCAAGGTTGATGTCAGGGTTGATTAACCCTAAAGATGGACACTGTAATGCGATCCTAAACGTCGGTAAATCGCACCAATGACACACGGTATAATAATCCAGAAATTTTTATTTTGCAGAAAATAATTCGCCATAAAAAATATGAAATGAAAAAAAAAAATTTTAATATATTTAAAAAAATATGTTTTGTTTAAAAATTGTATTTCATAAGCTTGACTTATAAATTTCGCATGCTAATTGAAATGTAATAATAATAGCAATAATTGCGCACGGAGTATTCTTCTCGAGTGTGGGTGTAACTATGCATGAAGTTACAACTTCACGCTACATTCACATGTTTAATGTATATATATTACATGTGTATAGGTATGTATGCACACAAAATGACTGTTTCCAAAACCGAAGCATAAAAAACATATATCTGTTGTTTTAAATTTATATTTGATTACCCACAATATATTTGTAGAAACAAAAATATATTTTTTTTTTAATGCTGCACATCCTACAGAAGGGGATCTGGTAGGGTTAATCTCCATCTAACATGATCTAAGGTGAAAATTTACCCTTAAATAAAAATAATGTATTAAATATGGATACTCCGGACAAAATGGAAAACACCTTGATCATTTGAACAGGCTATAAGTCCTTACCATTGATTTAAATATTATGTTTTTCGAAAAAAAAATCGTCTTGTTATTATTGCGGTATTATAAAATAGGAATGATGCTTCCTTCGTAGAACGATTGTTTAAAATTATGTTCCGAAAAATTAGCGGTGTCACGTAAACATTGGCGTGAAAAACGCGCAGTAAAGTAAGAAAGACTTAATATATGTATATTATACGTAACGTTTACTAAATAAGACTAAGTATTTACGCCCAGCTAAATACGATTAAAGTGGTATATTATGCACTTGTACAGTCATCACTTTCCTATGAAATAATTGGATGGGGGGAACTTACAACAATCATATCAAACCATTAGAAACTGTTCAAAATTTTATATTAAAAATAATGCTTCACAAAAATCGCACTTTTCCCTCTTTCCAATTGTTCCAAGAAGCGTAACTTTTAGATCTAAGACAAATATATTGTTTTCAATGTTTAAAATATATATTTGAACCAAAATTTATTTACAAGTAATTCAAATAGATCAAGTCAAAGAAGGAATCGTGTGTTAGAAATACCACATTGTAAAACGAGGCTCGCACAGAGACATGCATATTTTATAGGCCCAATTTTTTTTAGTTCTTTTTTACTGATAATATTTCATTGATTCATCTGAGCATCTATCTAAGCATCTGTTTTGTTTTCCATTCAACCTTAGTGCTGCATCTAGTGTATACATATATATATATATATATATATATATATATATATGTATATATATCAATGCTTGTTATAGAAATAGAATTATATTCACTAGTTCAAATGGCTACTTTACATATAGTGTAATATTTATTATTCTGCCTATGTTTAAATATCGATATTTCTTCAATTCCTCTATTTATTGATTTTTATGAAGTTGAAGAGCTGAAACTTTTGTTGATGCGGTTGAGATTCATTTGAATGAATTATTTCACTTACATACTAGACAACGCTTAAAAACATTTTTAAATTTTGGTTAGTCAATATTTTAAGTCTGTCTAAGGTTTTTAGACAAAAAATGCGGTTCATCCTCTAAGGAATTATCATAATTATTTAAATATTGCAACAGAAATGAAAAATGTTCGAAATATTGAAGGAAAAAATATTCAGGATAATTCTTGAAAATACCCTTCAATTTTTGCACATTCTTTCAATTTTAAAAATATGCCCAAATCTTTGTAAGCTTACTTTAAAAATATATCGCGTTAGTTAATTGCATAACCGGCTTAATGTGGATAGTGTAAAGATATTATAATATACTAGCGGACCCGGCAAACGTTGTCCTGCACGAACGTTGGCTTGCCTGCTATTAACCTTGAAAAAAGATTTTTCATTAATAAGTAGATACCTAGGTACTTCTTTATGATTGAATTCCAAAACTTAATATTATTAATATTCTAATATTGAATTTAAGTAGGTACCTAGGCACTTGTTTATGGTTGAATTCCAAAACATAAAATAACTAATTTTCAAATACATATTTTTTTTTGCAAATGTCAAACTCGGATCTTCTCACCATCAGGGGAGCACTTTATTCATGAATGCGATTTTCAAAAAAGTATTTATTTTAAAAAGAAATAAATGGGGAGAAATTATAAGGAATGTTAGGAAAGTATCTAACTGAGATTCATAAAAAGCTAATGTACTTTGTAAACATTAAAAAAAAAACCTTTTTTTAAAACTAACAACAACATCCTTTTTTTGGTAAATGCATTCTCGCTGAATCCAACCCTGGTAAAAAAAATATTTATGCTTCTATTTTCACAGATTCGATTAAAAATTTCAATATTTTCGAACATGCACAGCGCAAATATCTACATTTCGCTAAAAACTGTACGTAAATCGGTTAAGCCGTTTGGGAGAAGTTCATTGACATTACACGTACAGAAGAATTATATATATAAAGATAACTATATAAAGATATAGAAATTCAAACATTGAAAAAAGTTTGATTGAAAGGGTAAAGTCATCACAAAAACCAGATAACGACAGGTAAAAATCCCCGTAGATGAAACACACTTACAAAAATGTATGTATCTATGAAAAGATTAATAGGTTTTTTCCGTTGTAAAAATTTACTGTCAATAAAATCGTTTTCTGGGGGCGAAAGTTGGAATCATCCTTAGATGAAGTTATGTACTTTATACCATGTATATAGCCCACAATTCTTGGAAAGAGGGTGGATGACGTCACAAGATGAAGCGGAAGATCAATATTACACTTAGATAAAAAGTGTTTCCTACCGAGAAACGAAGTTCTGTTAGATAAATTCGTCATGATTAACGTGTTTATTTTAAATTAAAGGTTTCAGCTATTTAACGTCACAAACATCATCAGATGACAGAATTGAAGGAATATAGATATTCAAATATGGGCAGAATGGTGAATGTTACACAGTGTGTAAAATGACCACTTAAACCAACAAATGACAGGTCATATGCCCTGTAGATGCCTAGACTTCTATATTACCTTCTCTTAAATGTTCTTCATCTCAGTTGTAACGTACGGATTTTATTTTTTTATTAATAAATTTCATAAAATGTATATGTTTTTTCAAAAATTCTATACAGATCTACTTTTATACATTTAGTAAATGTTATCACTGTAACGCTCCAAAAAAAAAGAGATTAAATCTTGTGCTTGGAGAGTGACTTACACTGTTGTAGTTATTTATTTATAAGAGTTTATATAATTTTGAGTATACGAGTATATGAGAAAAAAATAAAAACACAGAATATATGAAGAAAAAAAACGTAAAATAATAATAGATTCGTACTAATTAACATTTAATGCAGTTTTTTCGCGTGTTTCCACGTGTGTCAAATTTCTTTAGATTTACTTTAAATGTATGTATTGATATATTATTTTTAATTGTTTTTAGTTCACTGGGGAGATTATTTTCATTTTTTACACCTTTAAAGACAAAGCAACTTTTACCATGACTTGTGTGGAATTTAGGAATTTTAATATTATGTTGGTATGTGAGTGATTTATTCATCTCATATTCTTTTATTTTTTGTTCTTTATAAATTTGTATAGTGAAATTTATTTTATATAAGAGTATCTACTGTATGAACCTTACATTTGTTGTGTAGACTTTCCGTATTGAATGTTGAGGGTTTCTTTAAAATTACTTCAATAATGATTTCTGCGATCAAATGTGGACTAACTGGTAAATGATTAATATGTATTTGTAAATGTAAAATGTAATAATGTTAAAAGTATCAATGATGTGTATAAACTATATGTATATGTATCCATAAAATATAATATAAATATGTATGTGCGAATATATATGTGTGTGAATGTATGGTTATGAATGCATTACAAGTGCCCCGACTCGACACGGATTTTCTAGCGAGTCGGAGCAAGTTCACAGACATGGTTCGTTCCTGATTGTGTCGCTATAAACTGTGTCTCTGTCCTTAACAAATGTGTGTATAATGTAATTAATAAATAAAATAAATGAAAATTAAAAATTTAAATTCCCTTCTCAGTCGTTTTTTTTATGGCTGAGCGGTCGTGGTCACGTTGGCGGGGAAAAAAAACCCCTAAAAAAACAATATTCAGATTCACGTACGAAGCGACAGTAAAATAGTTACTTCAAGTTCTCATTTCATCTCAGTAAGATAGCATTTGCACGTCGAGATGGCGTCGGGTTCGGCTTCGCGCGATATTACTGTTGCATCCAAATTGAATTCTAGAAAATGAATTGCCCCCAACCGCCTCACGTATGCACACTATTGCACACTATTGCTCACTGCACATTGCGCCTGCACAGTTTTGCATAGCCACGTGCTCATGCAAAGTGCATAAATGCTCATGTTAAGATTCAATTACGCGTAACGTTAATTGTGTCTTCCGTCCCTATTATGTATTCCGTGGCATAGAATCTAGGAAGCATTTTTGTTTTTATTGTTGTACGTAAAGTACCAAAACGTAAATTAATTCATTAATTATTATTTCCTTCCTTCTCTTCCTTCTCTTCCTAATGGTACAAAGGGCGCTGCAATCATTTATTTTTGTTATATGGCCAGATTTACGCTTTAAGGCTGTAGTCTGGTAAAACTCAAGCGAAATGAGGAAATCAAACGATTTTGCCATTTTAAAACGAATGTTTTTTTTTAATCGCGCAAAAATAATAAAATAATAATTTTTAAAGGTAAAAAATATACTTAAAAGTTTAATGTAACTAAAATATAATTACTTTTAGACCGGCAGATTACGCCATTTCAAATGTAGACTAAACTTAGGTATGTGAGTTCTCATATAAAGACTAAATATAAAATTAAAATTTCTTGTGATAATATGAAAATAATAAATTGTACATAAAAGTACCGATAAGGGCCGGTATGAAGGTAATAAACATGTAAGTAAGATATTCTTAGAAATGGAATATTATTTATTTATACTTTATACTTTTACATTGTTTGTATTGTTTTTTTTTATACAGAATAATGTTCCCTCACTGGGGTGTCCCGTGCCGAGGGAAACATTTTACAAAATGTAAAACATGCATAAGATTAGCGATTTAATAAAGTTAACATAATAATAACAATAAAAAAAACGTAATTAATCCAAGTAACCTAATTATATTTAACATAATAAACAATAAAAAACTAAAATATTAATAAAAAACACAACCAATAGAAAAAATTACCACCAGAATTATCTTTATTTAAAAAAAGATAATACAATTAATAAAAAAAAAGTTTTAAACGAAAACTTTATATGTATAATTCCTCTGTACGTGTGATGTCACTATACTCCTCCTTAACGGCTTAACCGATTAACGTGCAGTTTTCACAGAAATATAGATCTTTGCGCTGTGCGTGTTTGTAGATATCAAAATCTTCAATCAAATATGAAAAAAAAAGTTGGGAGCATAAATGTTTTACTCATCGATTTACCAGGGTTACATTCGAGGAGAATGTATTTGCTAAAAAATGGAAAAAAGTTTGTTTTTGAATGTTTACAAACATGTTTTGTTTTTTGTGAATCTCAATCAGATTCTTTCCTTAACGTTCTTATAATTTCTACACATTATTTTTTATTAGATTTTTGGTAACACTTTAATAATATTAAATCCAATATATTTTTAAAAATCTTATTCCTACATAAGTACACCTCTTTGTTGGTGAGATGACCGGAGTTTGACGTTTGCAAAAAGAATGCCATATTTGAAAAAATATTAATTTTATGTTTTGGAACAACGCAATTTAATGTTCGCTCTCCGAAGTAATTTGTAATTCGGGGAACAGACAGGGAGCCCTTAGTTTTTAATCTAGTTTTGTGAGTGTGGGAAACTCTTTTTTTATATTCCGGATCAACAAAGTGATCTATAATCAATTTGTAGTCACAAAGTTGTTTTACCGGCAGGACATTGCAGAATTTAAAAAAAAAATATACACCTTCGCCCATATGTTTCGCCTCACGGATTATGCTATCCAGTACAATCCCCTTCAACAGTCTCACCTGAATATCATAAATTTTACCCAGATGAGACCGGAAGGTGAGACCCCAGACACGCACTCCGTAAGATATAATGGATTCAATGAGCAAGGTACTCGTATATATGTATCTTAACGTTTTGAAAGGGAGTATGCTTTTAATTTCATAAATAACTTTAAGCCAGTACCTTTAGAGTTTTATGTCGCTTGTTAGGGGGTTATTTCCTCAATACGTTAATATGCGCTATACCGTGGTATAAAAGCGTTCTTTATACCAGCCTAGGGTTCTGGTTCTATTTCATTCATTATACTGTATTTTTCATCCGCCTGAAAATAAAATTTAAATTCATATATTATGTAAGATTGTAGTAAATGGAGATAGTTTGAATCAGGTCGAAGAATTTGTATATCTGGGTAGTATGTTTACTAGAGATGGAAATATGGACAAGGATATTGAAAGGAGGGTTAGTGCCGGTAACAGAGTTAATGGTGCCTTAAAGTCTGTCGTAGCAAATAAGTGTCTATGGCAAGAGGCTAAATTAGCAGTTCATAATGGAGTTCTGGTACCAACCCTAATGTATGGAAGCGAAGCATGGAGTTGGAAAAAAAGGGACGAAAGTAGACTGAATGCTGTTGAAATGCGATCCCTCAGGCGAATGTGCGGAAAAACAATGTATGATAGGTGCCCTAATGTCGAAATTAGAGCAGAATGCAAGGCTGAGTTAAGCATTATCGACAAAATTAAGAAAGGTCTTTTGCGATGGTTCGGTCATGTGGAGCGAATGAATGATGAAAGAACGGCTAAAAAGATTTATGATGCGAATGTGTCTGGTTGTAGAAGTCGAGGAAGGCCGAGAAAGACATGGCATGATCAAGTACAACAAATTCTTGAAAGTGGTCATGTGAAAAGTCGGAATAATCGACGTGCGTGCATGAGAAGATGTATGAATGTGAAGGAAGCAAAGGAAGTGTGCCAGGACAGAGAGGTGTGGCGTTTTATCCTCTCTGCCTACCCCTCTGGGGAAATGGCGTGATGGTTAGTTAGTTTGATTAGTTATATTATACTCGTATAATAATGATCAAATAAAACAGCATACTCAACTTTCTTGTTTTTTGGTCTTGCTAATGAACTAGACTTTCAAAATTTAAAACTTCAACAAAATGGAAAGTCCAATAAAAATTTACTGGTTATATGATTGCTCTCTTTTATATTTACATCCCCTAAAATTAATTAGATATCCTTGTGTATTTATACAACCCTATTCGAAGTTTTATAAATATTATGACAGAATACCCGGGGTTATTTTAATATCCAAGAAGCATTTCACAACCCTTCAGTCGGTCGTGGCCGGGGCGGGGGTGACTTTCTAAAGAGGGATGAGACGGAGACTCGAAATATCATATAATTATGTTTGCAGAGAGAAAGAAGACAATTTTTGTTTATCTTGCAAAATAATGATGTCACATATATCTGTACCTTAGAGTATAAAACATGGAAGTCTACTTTTTGCCATTCTGAAGTTAGAAATGCAGAAATTATCGCAAAAAGCTATTTTATACGTGAATATTAGCGAAGCGTGAATAATAACATACCGAAGTTCACTTTCGTCGATAAATATATATTTTATGTTGAAATTAGAATCTTAAGTCCTCTTTGTTTAAATGCAAAAATATCAATAGTTTCAGATCCGCTATTTTAATATGTATAATACTGCCCACCGTATGAAGAGTGCTGTATATCAGTTAGACGTGTTTCTTAGGAAAACGCGGTTAAAAAAAATAATGGTGTTTTTGTTTATGTCCAAATACTGTGCATGTCATTACTATATGTCATGTATCAAAAAAAAGGAAAAAATTAAGAGATGAATGAAATTTTCGTATTAAAATTAATATTTAAATGTAAAAAATAAATAGAACTAAAATAAAGATAAACTGAAAATCTACTGCGTTTTTGTTTCCATAGATCCTGAAGAAATCTTTATAAGTAATAATTCAGAACGAAATAAATCTCTTTTTTTGGTGATTCCGAATTAGTATTTAACTACATAATATCACAAAACATGCTAGATACTACACTCTTCGTACAGACAGCAGTATTGTTATCAAAATGTTTTTTTAACTTTTTTATTTAAATTGAAAACATATTATACGTAATTTTATATAATATTCCCAATAAGTTTTTGTAAAAAACTCATTTGGAAACATGCAAATAACAATATTTATTTACAAACGTGTTTATATTTTAAACTATAACATTATTTACAAAAGCAGAATAAAAACACAACAAATTAAAAGGGTGTAAAAAAGTTTCAAAAAATTACAAAATAAACATAATACAAGGTATGGAAATGAATTCAAAATGATATATACATAATACAATCTATAAAAAAAAAAAAACAAAAATATAAATATAAAAAGTTAAAAAATTACAAGTATGTACAAGCTGAACGAGTATTAGAGTGCAAATTTTTAAAAGTTACAAGAATAAAAACGTTTTTTAAATGGACAAAATATATGAACCCAATACGGGTTATACAAGTATCAAAAGTGTATTAAAATTTCATATACATAGTACAAGCTAAAAAAGTATGAAAAAGTATAAATATCATTTCAAAAGTATTCAAAATTACATATACAAGCAAAAACGGTAAAATATTAAAAATTATATGTTCAAGGTGCGCCATTCTCTGGATCAACTAACATTATTTATTCAAAGTACTCTGGAAAAAAAATTCTTCACTGCGCACTTGTTTCTGTATTTTGAAATTTGTACTTTAAATTTTTGTGGCAAATTATTAAATTCCTTGAAACCTATGTGTTGTAAACATTTAGAATTATTTTACATTGAGAGTTCTTTATAGGTTGAAATTATGCATATGGTTCAAAAGTGATGTTTTGTAAATCACACGATCAAAAAATCTTGTTTCCTGAACATTTCGTTCATTGTTACTCCCGCTGTTTATCCTCTAAGATGTAAATATGCTTTATCCTTTATATGTCTTCTTCATCTTCCTATAGTATCACTCTACGGTGGAAGTTAACTTATCATCATGGCAATTTTTGATATGTTCCCAGCCACTCCGAATGAGGATTTAGAGCTACAGCGGAACCATTTCCTTAAGTTTTAAAGCCAAGAGATACGTCTTCTTTCTTTACTGCATTTTCCTTCAACTTTTCCAAATTTATTCGGGCTATTTCGTACTTCTTTCATCATCATCATCATCATCATTCCCTTTCCGCACCTAATGTTCCATAAGGCATTGTATTGGTACACCAATAGCGGCGTATCTTGATTTTCTTTTGTTTCATGAAGGTAAGATTATCAGTCTTACGCTTCAGGTACTAGTACGGGGACTATAAAATATTTTAGAGTTTTTATTGATTTAAAAGGGGTTTTTTAAACCCCCTTTTAAATCAATGTTTCATAGCAACCATGTCGGGAATCAAACCCGAGATCTCTTACATGGTAGGAAAATGCGCTGACTATTGCTCCACGAGGCTGACAATATGAGGTTACCTTAAGTTAACCTTAGATATCCTGAGGTTAGAAAATGATCGCCTGATAATCACTGTCTTTTTTCACCTTTTTTAAATTACATGTGTGTCTTTCTTAGTGATCTAATTACATTACATGTCTTTCTCTCAGATAAATGCATTTTTTATGTCCCAGGGTACTCGATATTTTGTCGTTTTCTGAGATCCTGATGGACAAAATATTTCATTTATTTAACATACATAAATATGAGATACCAGATACCAGTCCAGGGAATATGAAATATTCTGGTGTAAAAAAACACTATTTTAAATTAATATTTCAATCAATCATGTCGGGAATCGAACCCGAAACCTTTCGCGTGGTTGGCAAACGCACTGACCATTACACTAAGAGACCGACATAAAATATCCAAAGGAACCCAGCTTCCTCTTCCATTAAGAATTATGTACATAGTATTTAATTTTCAACTTACATTTGAAAATTGGTTACAAATTAAAAATAATTGTTACACTACTAATTATTTTTGAGACCAATTAGCGTTTTCACCCTATAATGAACATCTTCAGACTTGTAAATATTGTGCACTGTAAGGATTATTTATATAAAACTAAATGGAAACAGTATAGAATGATTGATCTTTAAATAAAAGTATGTAAAACCAATGAAAAATCGTATACTTTTTTGGCCTACTAAAGTAAGCCACGCGAGCATTGAGGTAAAAATTTGTGCGGGGTACTCAAATGTTAATGTTCCGTATTTTATAAATGCAAAAATGAAATAAAATAAAATAAATAAAAATCAATAAATAACATCCGTGCCTCAAGAGATTTGAATTCATATAATTAAGAAGTCTTGCAGAAAATTCTACCCCCTAGCAATACTTTTGTAACTGCCTCTGTTTGTACATGTTCTGTGCGCTACGTAATGTATTATGGAACTAAGGATGGAGTCTAAGGATGTCGGGGGAGTTGAACCCTCGGGAGGAAACATTCTTAGCGGATATTAAAAATACTTCAAATACCAAACATAGCAACAAGAATCCCGGAAACATTTTGTATCAAAACATTTTATTATGAAAGAACATGTAGCCATTCGCAACAACGATTGAAGTATTTTATTTATTTTGAATATCCTCAAACAGATGCACAGGTTATAATGCATAATAATCGCGCTCAGCCACCGTACGGGCTGGGCGTGAAATATAGTTCCTCTCCAACCGTAGCTTATAATCTTATAATAAATTTAAAAATAAGTTGTTATATGTTAGAAAACAATGAGTTAATGTTTATAAGTCGTTAGTGTGTAGAAGTGTAGTCATGTTTTAGACAAACAGTGGAAAAAAGAAGACTATTTATTTAATAGCATTGTTTTATACTTTATTCTTAACAAAATATGTGACAAATAGTGAACAATGGAAATTTTAAAAAAATAGTGCGCCTGTAACCTTTAAATCATAAAATTTTATGTGAATCATTAAAACCGTTTAAGAATCCATCAGCTTTTGACGCGAAAGTACCTAAATTTTGCTATTTGGAACACTACACCCATAATTAATAATACAACAGTGCTATTAAAAGTGAACTGACATTCATTGATAAATACTTAATATTTCAAATATCTGCCTTCTAATAACATACAAAATGATAAATCAAACTTATATAACTAACTTATACAAAAAAATATTCATTTAAAAAAGTGAATTGAACAGGAATGTTGCGTCTCATAAAATAAAATAATACGGACCAAAATGGACACCAAGTCGTTGGAACAATAGGCATAATCCCCCAGTCTACACACGTGCGTTTCCAGAAATTCTCCAGCAGCCTAGTGGACCACATGGTGACGATATCTACATACAGTCTACAAAAGATTCTCTTCGGACATCTATCTTTCTTTGTTAACCATGGAGTTGATACACTGCTTTATTTATTTAGTTTTTTATTGCTTACTTCTTGGCATGAACACTTGACAAACTTACTACTATGCTCTATTTTTTGTAAATTTATTGATATCATTCTAACTTTGCTAGAATTCCACTTGTCCATGCGCTTTGTAGCTGCACGATGACTGGTTATGTAGCTTTCATATACCAACTTAAAAATACCTAAATTTTATAAATGGGGTCTAGAATTCCAATCGTCTATGCGCTTAGTAGCTGCAAGACGTGTTGTAATCTTACTCCTTTTTATTATTCATATTATTATTAATTTTTTTTAGTATCATTAATACACTAAATTTATTTGTCAATTTTTAAAATGTGTAAATGGGGGCTAAATTTCTAACTGTATATGCGCTCTGTAGCTGCAAGACGTCCTGTAATCTAGCTCCTATCTGTTATAATTTTTTTATTGATCTTAATTGAAAACGAGGAACTAGAATCCCAACCGTCCATGCGCTCTGTAGCTGCAAGACGTACTGGGATATTTATTAATTTTACAGCGCCCTTGAGGTGATTTTCACAAAAATGGCGCTATATAAATTATCCAACCATATATATATATATAATATAATAAAAGTTTTGCCCTTTTTAAAAAAAAAAATGATAGCAGCGAATCAGTCAGTAATGTATTATTATTCATTTATTATTTTAAAACAAATTAATCAATAATTCATAGCATCTTCGTCGTACACTGCGCAAATATCGCTTGCGGCTTTATTCCCTCGATTATACGCGAACAGAAAAAGGTGTCGAAAACGCTCACTTTATCTATTTGACATTACATTTTTAAGGCCTGTTATCAAATAAAACAATGCATTTATCGTAAAAGCCAACACAATGTCTTGTAGACAAAAAAAAATTTTTTCGAAGTCGATTTTCAAAGAGTTTTTGTTCAGCTCATTACCTTTCAGGCTTTGTACACTGATAGCAGAAGGAATGTTGTGGACTGTATAGAAAATGTATATTATTTTTTTGTAACCATGTCTTCTGAAATAAGATACCCTTTGACTCAATTATCAATAACTCATTTATTGGCTACTGCCATATCTGTAAATATCCCGATTCTTCCTACATCCTTCCTAATTCAAATTGTTGTTATCCTACCGTCCTATAAAGTTATGTAAAGTGTTACTCTGATACGTTTTAATCATATACTTGCATTTGCATACTTCTGATAAAGTAAAACCAGTGTTCCATAAACAGCCTAAAATATACATCTTATCAACATATACACGATACCGGTATCTGTACAATAGTAAAAGAGGATTACCTCATAAAAGAAACATAAATGGAAGTTAACATATTACAACAAAGATAAAGAACATTTAAGAGAAGGTGATTTAGAAGTCTAGGCATCTACAGGGCTTATGACCTGTCATTGGCTGGTTTAACTGGCCACTTCACACACTGTGTAACGTTCACCATTCTTCCCGTATTTGAACATCTTTATTCCTACAATTCTTTCATCTGTTGAAATTTGTGAAGTTAAAGAGCTGAAACCTGTATTTACGCGGGTGAGATTCATCCAATTGAATTATTTCACCTAGATACTAAGCAACGCCTGAAAATTTTATTTTTTCAATTTCTATACTTCTTCATGGACCATGTGGATTTATCAACAATATTTTGAGTTTGTCCAAATTTAACAAAGTTAACAGCTCCTCAGGGAGTTGAATCCAGTCCTTGTCTACAAAAATTTGGACAAACTCAAAATATTGTTGATAAATGGAAGTATTTAAAAGTGAGTACTTTTTTATACACTCCACAACATTCCTTCTGTTATCAGTGTACAAAGCCTAGAAGGTAATGAGCTGAAAAAAAAACATTATTTTTGGTCCTTCGAACCACTGACGTAAAACCTTTATTATGTTTTTATGCTAATTTTTAAATTTGAAAAAAATTGTACGCACCTAATGTTAACACCTAACACTAAGACAAATAAAATATAAACAGAATACGTAGTAGGGCCTGCCATCGAATTATATGTATTCACTGAAGTTTAACAAGATAAAGCGACGATTTAAACAATATAAAAAAATAAAACAAAAAATACATAATTACAAAAATATTCTTGATAAAAAATTAAAAAAAGAAAAAGCAACAAAACAAGGAGAAAATCGGAAAGATAAATAAGGTTTTAAAGAATTTGTATTTATTTATTAATTTATAAGTGTACAAATGCCTTTTATAAACATAAACATAAATAAACACGGCACAAATGCCTTTTATAAACATAAACATAAATACAACATACAGTGTTCTATTACAAAATTATGAAATAATATAATAACAATATATCTAAACATATTACACAGTTGTTTTATAAATGTTCTATATAATAACTTCGGGATTTTAATACTTAACATACTTAGGTAGAAAAATAATAAAAATAAAGATAACGCCGTATATTCGAAATAGCAAAAACCATAAATCATTGATTTGTTGGTATCGTTGCAATGTATATTGAATGCCCTAGGAATAATACTAACTGTCTTCTGATAAGAGCTCAGAGCTCAACCGTTTTAAAAATAAAATATTTAAAAAAAACCTAAATAATAAACCTTTTAAAAAATTCAATATAAAAAAAAATATATATATATATAAAAATTTTAATTTAAAAACTGAAAAAAAAAACAAATATCTAGTCGAACGTTTGTAAATATATTTGACATGTACCATTTATTTTTATTTTTTTATAAATGAACATAAATACTTGAACATCAGTCAAAATCCTTAACTATTTCTTTAATAGCATGTTTAAACTTCATTTGGCTAATGTGAAAAATTTCAATACAACTGATCTGGTTCCCTAGACTGCAATCTTGAAATAGGGGAATTCTTAGCTCGGAATTGAATAATGTTTAGCAAGTCAGGAGAGTCTACCATGCCAATTATTATTTTAAAGAGAAACATTTAATCACTCAGTTTCCGTCTTCTGGATAAACTTTCCAAATCAAGTGTGTTCATTAAGAAGTCAAAGTTTAAAGATTCAATAGGAATAGATAGCTTGTAGTTGATAAAACGTAAAAAATTTCTCTGCACTCTCTCAAGTTTTAATGAATGAACTCCGTAAAATGGGCTCCAGATACTTAAATTGTATTCAAGTATGCTCCTGACAAGCGATACATACAAAATTTTGAAAGATAAAAATGATTTGAAATCTTTGACTGTTCTTAAAATATAACCTAGCGATTTCATTGATATATTAGTAGTTTCATTAATATGAGGTATAAATGTCATTTTATGATCAAATACGATACCTAGATCCTTGATTTCAGATACAACACCATTCAAATAAATCATTTAGGTTTTCTTTAAAAATATAACAGTCGTCAATGGTTGAAATAGTTTTAAATATCTTAATGTCATCGGCAAACATAAGATGCATTCTACAAAACAATAAATGGATAAATATATTCATATTTCAACAATCATTGAAATAGACCAGATCTTGACGCGAGGCCGTTATTTTTTAAAATCCTATTTTTGCTTTTTTAGTAGTATTTTATTTTAATGGTACCTGTATATCATAAAAGAAGCTGCATTCTTGGAGGACCACTTATTAAACCTGAGAATGTTAAAGAGCTCGCCCCCTACCTAATAGCCCGATACTTTATGGATCTGGGCTTGGAGGGGGAGATTTAGCAAAATGGGAACTCTCGCCCTCCACACAGTAGCCCGCCCGGCTCTTTAAAGACCTAGGCCGCGATAATAAAAGCTATCTTCATCGGTACATGTCGAGACGGTATAAGGTAACATCGATAATTATAAAAATGTTTATATTTGTATGAAAAGAATCTTTCTCGGTAGCTTGTAATTGAACATGCTTAGAAAATTCTTAACATATTGTATTTTTCATACAGAAAACTTAATTTTACTTTGTAGATAAAATTAAACACAAAGTTTGACTTTCCATCAGAATACCGATGCTAAGTTGAAGGGCAAGAACTACTTTCAACTACCCGTCACAATAGATCTACACAGGTTGCAGTGACGTCAAAAGCTTTCACATAAATACCCATTTTTTTTAATTTTTTTTTTTTTTTTACAATAAACACAAATGGTAAAACAGAGTATTAAAAAATAAAGCATAATTACAAAACAACATAATTAATAGTAAAAATAGTAAACAAAAAATCCCACAAAAAGATGGCCTGTTCGTGGGTATACAAGAAAACGTTAATGAATTTTTGCTCCTATAATAAATAATGGACAGTTATAATATTTTTGTGTAACACAAGAAAGAGAAAATAAAATATTTTTTAAAAATATCATATGATATTTTTTTCATAGTTATTAAAAAGGGAAAATAAAATAATATTTTAAAAAAACATATAAATATTCCTTATTATTAAAGGGCAACAAAATATATCACAGAAAAAAAGAGTAAATATCTTTTGTTTTAATCCAGAATAGTGCATGAAAAATTTTTTGGCCTATAAAATATGCATGTCTCTGTGCGAGCCTCGTTTTACAATATTTCAAAGCATACATTTTTTTTGTAACTAAATGGACCGAATAATTACTTAAATAAATATCTAATCTTCAGCAGAAAGATAAAAAAACCTTACATCCAAATTCAACTTCGAGGCTGAATTTGGATTTAACCTCTTATTAAACGTATCTTTTTGCGAGGTACGTGGATTGGCGCATTCATCTGAAATCCCATATTTTTCCGGTAAAAATGTGTCCTTAAATAACTAAAACCATTTTTATCACATTATCAAAAAGCCACAATTTTACGCAAATGGAAATCCAAATATTATTTTAGAGGATTTTCCTTTTTACAACGTCCTAGTTTTTATGTGATAATCAGTTTGCGAGATGAAAACGGGGAAGCTTTTTACTCTTCCACCCTTAAAGATTTCTTCTACCTCTTAAACCTTATACATTAGGGTGTCTTATGGCTTCTTTAATCCCATATTACTTCCTTCGTATTTTTATCCCAAGTAACATTATAACTAATGCTTATTTACTATAGTAATCTGACCGGTTACTTACTAAGACAATAATAACAAATTATATACTTATAAATATAAAGATTTACATATTTCAACAGAGATAGAAAACATTTTAACAAAACTCGATGTCAACAATATGTTAAAATCAAGTCTTACTTTAATTTGCCAAAAAACTGTCAAAGAAGCGTAAAAAATGTATGGCGATAATATGGTGACTCTTAATTGAACAGTCTTCTGGTATGAGCGATGTAAAAGCGGAAATAAATAAGTTGAAGACGAGCAGCGATCGGGACGTCCTTTGACCTCAAAAACGTGCCAACAGTGACAAAAAAGATTAATTTAAACAGGTGATTGACTATTCGAGAGCTCACCAAAAAACTGAACATATGGAACGGGTTCGTGGAAAGTATTTTAACCGCGATAATTTGCAAATAAGAATGCGAACTTTATCGCGAAACCTCGCTTCCGATCCGTGAGTTTTGGCCGAAAAAGGGGTTTCTGTCTGTCCATATCTGCTTTACACTCCGAATTTATCACCATGATATTTTTGGCTCTTCCTAAAACAAAAACCGTGCTAAAAAAATATTTTGACACCATTCCTGACATTGAGAGAGCCACGATGAAACAGCTGAAGGCCTTTCCGAAAAGGCCTTCCAGAAATGCTTCCAATCATGGAATCAATGTTGGCATCGCTAGCTAAGGAGAGTAGTTTGAAGGAAATTAATTAAAAATTGATGTAAGCTTATTACTTTGTTTGTAATAAAATTATTTACCACATTTTTTTATGTAAATATGAATGAACACCTTATGGATCGTTCTCAGTTCTTTTATGTTTTTGCCGCCACTAATATTTGTGTACCTTGAAGTCTTTGTGTGCAAAAACTATAAGAATTACAGAATATCTAAAATAATGACTAGATAGCTTGTTTTGTTGGCTATTAGAAATAGTTTGTTGTACGCGGAAGAAATATTGCCAGGTAACGTCACAGCGCCGCGCGTGGGGGTCTAAATTTGGGCTTGTGTGGGGACGGCGCGCGCTCTTAAATTAAGTATTATTAAACTTCTCCGATTTGAAGTCTTTGTAGATTTAGGCGCTCAATATACGAGGTAATTAACAAAATTGAGCCTGACATTACGACGGCAATTTTTCTTACTCGTGATTTCAATGATCCGAGAAACGATTGAATGGTTCATATATGCAACAAGAATACGATCTACAACTTGTACGAACCTCTCCGACTACGCCTGGAAACACCACAATCGGATCAACGTTTTTACGTTAATCATGTCCGACGATTACGCTATACGTTTCATATGATACCATCGACCAATTCTCAGCAGTACCAATGATTTCGTAGATCAAATATTATGTGTAGCGTAATTTTCTTTTTTGCATTTCAAATTTCTTTTTGACAAGCAAAATAAAATAATCTTCTAATAACGAGAGAAACATTTGGAATTTCGCATTCACAAAATAACATCCGACGGGAGTATCCAGAATGCTCCCTGTATATATATATATATTTATCAGTGGGGCCATCTCCCTTTTTTGTTTTAAATTGCAAAGTCGTATTTTGCTATAACAGACCCAATTAATATAATTATTTTTGTAAATTATGGACAAAATATTTATTTAAAAAAAGCATTTTTTGTCAAATAAAGGTTTAAATACATACATATATTTCAAAATATCTCGTCGAAGTTACAGCACCGTTTGCGCAGGGATTTTTTATCAGTCTTTTAGGAGATAATAAAATATTATTACGTTGACATAAAATAATAATGTATTTATATTTTAAACATAAGATACTACCTATTATTAAATATGGAAAAAGCTACCATCAACTGATAGCTGATAAAACATGATTACAAAACGTTTCTTGCTACTATTCACCATATTAGAAACCCGGGGATGAAAACAGGAAAGGAAAAAACATTCAGGGTGAACTTGATCATTTCCGCCCAACATTCCTCGCTGTAGCACCTGTCGGGGGTGGCTTGGGGGTGCGAGGCTGACTAGAGGAGGAGGAGGGGGTACTAGTCCCTCCCTCATCCCTTCCTTTCCACCCCCAGCCAGCCAGCCATCCCCTCGTCAGCCCGGAAAATACGACTAGTGTTTTCATACACAGTCCAAAGTACTCGGCCGGCGATTTAATGAGATTTTCCGACTCTCAAAGAGACTTGCATTTGCGAAAGAGATGAGGAAAGTACCGGAGTTAAACATAATTATAATTCCAAGGAAATTTTTTTAACATACGTAATGAGAAAATTAATGACTTCATCGGGAGTTCATTAAAATGGTCGTTCCCGTACTTTTCATTGCGAAAAAGTGTGCAGTAATTTGTCATGAATTAGAATATAATTTAAAGTTTGAAACGGGTACGTTTACAAATCAAATAAGGGATCACAGAAACAAAGGTAGGTGTTGATGTTTAGGTATCTCTTGTAGGTGTCATTAAACATTGGAGTTATAGAAATATAGATGCGTTTAAAACTCTAGTGGGTATCATTGAAAAATCACATTGAACACAAGACCTCCTCTTCAAGACACGAAGTTGGAAATACATTATATTAGAATGTATGTATGTATCTATATAAACCCATCTAATCACAAATATGTACATAAACCCTTTGAGCGTCCCACACAGTAAAATGGAAAGGGTAAAAATCCATTACTCGGATTTATAATGATTGGAATAATTAAACAAACACTCCGCTCTGTCATCAAAATGGCTGATCGGAAATGGATTCAGGTTTCCAATCGGACCGGATTGATTGTTTACCGCCAGTTTCAAATTAAATGTACCCGAGGCCATCTTAATCTCCCCATTGCACTGCACTGAACGTTTACACGGCAATAATAGCCCTCGGCTTCGTTAATTCATTTGCCAAAATGGAGATGTCTCCAATATTATTAATTAATCAATATTTTAACAGAGATTAAAAATCTGACATGTAATGCTGATAGCTTTTTTGAAGATTTAATTTCTATTTTTGATATGATGGATTAAAAAATTAACATACAGGTAACCCCGTTAATCGCGACTCCGGTGAGTGCGAATTTGTTGTAACGCGATATTTTTTGCAATGTGATGACTTTAAAAAAGTAACTCAAAATAATCGAAATGATAGGAAATGGCGATAAATTTTCAGTTGTAAGAAAGAATTTTCAATTGCCTTAGTTTACAGTGTGATCAATTGTGCAAAAAATGCCAAATTTAAAAATCTTTGGGATCATTCAAAATCTGAAAAAGTTTTTAAAGCAAGCAAAGTTTGGTTTGATCGGTTTGAAAAACTTTCAAACTTACATTGCTTTAAAATGATTGGCGAATCAGCTAGTGCAAACATAGAATCAGCTGAAAAATATTCGATAAGATCCCTGAAAAATCCTCAATTGATCGCGAAATGTCGCATATCGCGGCCGTGTCCAGGACGTATCCAATAGGCAATACCTGTACCATGGTTAAATTTATAAAATTATATTAGTTTCCTCCTTACTACTCTCACGTAAAATTCTGAAGAAGGAAATCGAGTCCGCTTCGTAGTGCACTGGTTGGCGCATTCGCCTAACATACTTGTGGTCCCGGGTTCGATTCCTGGGAAGGCTGACATGAAATATTACGTAACCCGTCTCTTCGTCAGGACAACAACACTACACCAACATGCAAATACCACTACACACCTTCACCATAGCAGATTTGCAAAAATATAAAATCGACATGCAGGTTAGACACATGCTTCACGACGCCACCACCGAGGGTTAATGACTTATGAAGCTAATATTTCAAATGGATTAACAATCGGAAAAGGAGGAAAAAGGGAGGTTGAAGATGTGTAGTGGTATTTGCATGTTGGTGAAGTGTTGTTGTCCTGACGAAGAGACGGGTTACGTCTCAAAACCGGTAGACAGATAAGTCGGTGAGTGGTTTTATACAAATTTTATTAACATAATAGTAAAATGTTGGACCACAAAGTTAATGCTTTGAATATTAATAATACAAAATTATTGCTTCAAATAATTTTAAAAAAAGTATGTGTATTTTAATATTTAATTTAATCACAAAAACACAAATATTTATCATTCGTTATGAGAAAAAAAATTGTTTCATTTATTTTTAATATTAAAATCATTAATTTTGTGGTCAAACATTTCAATAAATCTTTAAAAAATATTTGTATAAAACCACTTGCCAATTTTTCTATCTAGCGGTTACAAAACATGACCGTCTTTCTATCAGGACACTAATAACACCTGAAAATCCTACTATTTACCTTTACCATGGTAGTTGCACAAAAATATAAAACCAACGTTAGCAAGTTGGTGATAGCTTCTATTAACATGTATTCTATCAACACGTTGTTTTTATATTTTTGTGTATTTACTATTGTGAAGGTGTAGGTATAATGGTTTTTGCGTGTTAGTATAATTATTGTCCTGGTGAAGAGGCGGGAATGTTACGAGACCGGTAGACATAGAAAAGTTGGTAAGTGACTATACACAAATATTTACCAACATTTATTACTTAATTTTTTTCAATTAAATCTGCTTAAATATTTTACTATGACTTACTAATACCCTGAATTAATTTATTATTCAGTTCTCGTATCCTTATACGAATTAGCGAAAACAATCTCTGCTTATTGAGTGCTCTTGTGAGATTATACAAATATTTAGACGTAACTTGTATATCCGGAAAAGCTTACTTTACGTCAAGTAGATTTCCAATGGAACATTAAGCTTTATGGACTTAACGTTCAACTTTCTTCTCAAGTGTATGGATGTGTCGAGACTATTTACTCTCTTCTGATAAGCTTCTAGTGAAGTTTAGACTCTCAAGTCTATAAACACAAATAAGCTTTCTCCATCTGGATTAATATTCCAGCACAATAAACTTGAAATGTTATGCTTAATACGTAGTGGTTATATTTCTGAATATTCGTCTGTTATATTGATCCGATCATAAATGTCGTAGGTGGGTAGTTATTTTTATTAAAATTCTGAGCAAATATTATATTTATTTCGTAAAACTCATTCCGCAGAAATATGCTTTAATATCGGAATATTGTGTTTTAATCGCTGTTAAAAATATATTTCATTAATCCTCACTATTAATCATAATTATAATAATTTTTTTAAATCTTAAAATTCGATGTTTTTCCGTGATTTATATTTACATTTTCAATATGTCAATGTAAATCAAAATAATGTTGTAATATACATACGTAAACCTAAAAATAATTCAAAAATACATGTTTCTGATTCAACACAAATGAGGTAAATAATTTACAAAATATCTGATTGAACTCACAAATATTCAATTAGAATTAAAATAGTATATGAAAATTTTGTTGAAGAAGTTATTTTATTATTTCTGACACGTCATTAAAATATATTTTTTTAAATAAATTATATCGTGATTAACTCTTTGAAGCATAGTGGTATAAAAAACATACCACATATTCAATATATTATTTTGATACTAGAACTGTAGTAATTATGAATAAACACATTACATTTTTGGTAACATAAGTCGCTAGTCTCCGAATGATTTAACATGAAAAGTAAATTTTATCATATTACAACAGAGATGAAGAACATTTAAAAGAAGGTAATATAGAAGTCTAGGCATCTACAGGGCTTATGACCTGTCAATTGCTGGTTTCAGTGGCCACTTAACACACTGTGTAACATTCACAATTTTACCCATATTTGAACATCTATATTCTTTCTATTCTTTTATCTGTTGATGTTTGTGAAGTTAAAGAGCTGAAACTTTTATTTATGCGGATGAGATTCATCTAATTGAATTACTTCACCTACATACTAGGCAACGCCTGAAAATGTATTTTTTTTAATTTCTATACTTCTTAATAGACCAGGTGGATTTATCTACAATATTTTGAGTTTGTCCAAATTTTTGTAGACAAGGACTAGATTCAACTTCCTGGGGAGCTGTTTATATTAACATATTGCAACAGAGATGAAAAACATTTAAGAGAAGGTAATATAGAAGTCTAGGCATCTACAGGGCTTATGACCTGGCCACTTAAACCAGCCATTGGCCACTTAAACCAGCCATTGACAGCCCTGTAGATGCCTAGACTTCTATATTACCTTCTCTTAAATGTTCTTCATCTCTGTTGTAATATGTTAATATAAAAAGCTCCCCAGGGAGTTAAATCCAGTCCTTTTCTACTAAAATTTGGACTAAGTCAAAATATTGTTAAGTAAATATTATGCTTTTTAAATTCTTAATTTATCCAAAACAAAACTCGTTTATTGGGTTTTAATTCTACTTTACTTTTTAAAAATATACAAGGGGGTATATTGCGACGTTTTGTTTTGTTGGGACATTTTTAAACTTACTTTAATATTTACAAAGTTTTCGTATAAATACATTAGAATTAAAATCCAATAAACGTGTTTTATTTTGGTCACTTTACCAAATTTAATATAGAATTCTACCAATTGTCTGCATACATAATAAATAAATTTTATGCATCGTTTCTTTTAACAAAATCATTAGAAATCGTACACAAAACTTGATTGCACGCCTTTCTTTTGATTTTAAAAATATTTTGATGATTAAATAATACCGAAAAACCCACAAAAACTGCCTTAACTCTTAAAAGACTGTGCTGAATAATCCCTTTGCAGTCGGTGGTGTAACACAATGTGACCACAAGCATAAGTCGAGATATTTTGAAATGTAAGCTAAAATACCAAATTATTTACAATGGTATGTGTTAAAAATGATCTTTATTCAAAGATGTTACATAAAAAATATAAAATTAAAGCATATTTATGCAAAATAAAGTTAGAAATTGTGTTCATTCCTTTTAAAATCCCGCCAGCAGGCGCTACCGCCCGCGTCTGGTTGTCGACTGAATTCCGAATTACACTTACAACTGAATTTAGCGGAAATAGATCAACCGGGAGACTAGAAAGTATGCTATGCTAATACAACTCTTATTTGAATGCAAAAAAGAATATCAATTTTTTATTGCAAATAAATACTAGATTTTATTAGAATAAATAAAAACGCTGTTAAAACATATTCTTAGAATAATGTTGAAATAAAACCTAAAAAAATAGCAAAAAAAACTTGTAAGAAATAAAATAATAGTACGTAATACGTGATATAATCAAATCATAATTAAACATACACAAAAATGACAACGTAAACACGTTTTTTAAAACTAGTTACGAACAAATTTTTTGAACACTTTAAATGAAATAACTTTGCACACTTCCTTCGGTACACTTCCACTTATTTGTTTGACCAATTAGCGCTTTCATCCTCTAATGGACATCTTCAGACTGGCGAATATTATACAATGTAAGGATGATTTATAGAAATCAAAATATTATCTTAAGTGTGGAAATGAGTGGAAGTGTACCAAGTATTTTTGATTAATAACTTATATGTAAATGTATGTAAATATTACATCATTACAATGAAATTCCATCAAGAATTGTCAAAAAATAATTTAAATCAGATAAACTGTGAATAAATTGTAGAAACATTTCGGGAACACGGTGTGTTAAATACAGCGTCAGCTAAGTATACTACAAAAAACTTCACGCGACTGATGTGTTCTCTGTCCCACAAGTGGTATAATTCTGTATCGTGCTCTTTCGGTATTGTTTTCTCGGTCACTCAAGCTCCGCCCCTAACAAATAGTGTCCTTGTCGGTCTTCTGATATGCTATATTCTCGTGCTCTTTCTTATAAAATTTAATAAACTACTTATAATACTGGCATCTCTTTCGTTTGTTTTAATTTATTTTACAAAATGAAGAAATTGTTTTTTATAGAAAAAGCCCGTGCATTTTTTATAAAAATGTTTCCTTATTTTGGTGTAAAAAAGTCCATATAAGGATTACAAAAAAATATTAGTTGGTTATTAAAAAAAATAAGAGAGTTATTAAATGTTTTTTACCCGAGGTAGACATCCGTTACCGCATAGCCACACATGAGTTAAAAGCGACTATTAAAACGGATGTAATCTGAACCACCACTATCAAAAGCGAGTCTTTTTTGAGCCAGCGAGCTTTAAGAGATAGATAGTTGTTAACCCCCTTACTGGGATGGTGGTAGTCAAATTTATACCTTCTGGAGGAGCATTTCCCATTTTTTATTTTTCTATTTTACAGTCAATCAAAGAAAGAATGCCCTTTTTTTTTAAATTTAAATAAAAAGCTGTATCTCAAAGAGATGAAACGACCTTAATTTGACCGTCGCGTATTATCTACTCTATTCTCAAATACACATTTAAAAAAAAAGCTTTATCAGCATAAAAAAAACAATACATACATTAAAAAAATGTAACACTTTACGTTGAACTTGCAAAAAAAGAGTCTGGCTCTTGTGTTTGGTAAGTTTACAAAATATTATAAAAAAGAAACAAAAAATCAATACAAAATAATACAATAAATAAGAAATTTAAAAATTGTAAAAATTGAGAAAATTTAGCAGTATTAAAAAATATAAAATAAAATAAAAACCCAAAATGTATAAATTGATATACACAGACACATATTATTCATACATCTTTATTTCCAAAATACGGTTACTGTTAACTATGTCAGGAACATATTTATGACTTTTTCAAACTTACACAACACAAAAAGGAGATTTCTTTTACCACAACAGGCCAGGAGGCCCAATTACAGTGGTGAATTACATCACAGAACACCCAGGTTGAGAAAAATCACATTAATTTTTTTGTGTTCTCACCGGGAATCGAACCCGGAACCTTCCGTGTGTGAGTCAAGCGTCTTGACCACAACACCACGGAGGCCGCCTAGATTACATAATATTTTTTCTATTTTGATTTTATAAAGTGGATAGTGAAAATAGGAAAGATTTTTTTTAAATATAATTTACTTATTGTGGATATTCAATTAGTTAAGTGTCAACTATAGGACACTTTTCCAATTAATTAGTATTTAATCTATAAATCATATTTTTTATTCTTTCTGTACAAACATAGTTTTTAAAGGAAGTTTCCTCCACAGAAAACTCCCGAAGGTATTCGAAAAGTAATCGAACTTCGAAGAATATAATTTCAAATACTGTTTCACCGGAGTTCCGTGATATAAAAAACGTAATTATTATTTCCTTTTGAGATGAAATATACTTATTACAACAGTAAAAATCTCGTCTGACTAAAATAAATAAATAATTGTTAGCAGGCAACTGTTGGCTAACGCTGACTGTTACATGCTAGGTAAGAAGGTTTTTATTTTGTAAGAAAAAAAAACAATGTTACCAGAGATTATAAAGGGTGTTCTTTGAACCCTGTCACATTCGAAACCACGATGATCTGTATAAGCAAGAAGACATATTGGCACATTAAAGTATTTTTTTAGAATAAATAAAATTTTAAAAAATAAAATTTAAAAAAAAACAAATGGTTGCTAACTTCTGTTAGGGTGAAACGAGAAGGGGGGGAGGGGGGAGTCTGACACACCGTTAACCGTGCGTCCGCGCCCCCCTCGCTTCTCCCCTGCAGAAGTAAGCAACCATTTGTTCTTATTAATATTTTATTTTTACAAATTTTCTTTGTTTTAAATATTTTTTTAAATATGCTTAAATGTCTTCTTGCCCATACTGATCATCGTGGTTTCGGATGTGACAGGGTTAAAAGAACACCATGTATAAATATTTTATCTGCTATTTGAAACATAATTTTTTTTTTTTTTTTAAATACACGTGTGTAGATCCAATCGCTCGGAGTTTCATATTTTTGTCATCCTCGTTGACTGGAAGCGTGGCGTTTTTTTGTAATCCAGCTACTCGGTAGACGGGTAAGGTGGTGGATGGTCTGACGTCGGGGTCTGCGGCTGTTTGCCCACGTTGACCAGACGTCCAACGGGCAAAACTGGCCCATACAGAGAGAAGGGATAGACGCAATCAATCATTTCTAGAGTAATTAATAATATATGGATTTAAAACGATATTCAATTATGTGCCGAAAGAAGTATGATGGCAAGTGTATATTAACAAATAATTACTCTTTTGAGACAGTCGCGTAATTTAGAACTCTCTCTTCACGTAATATAATGAGGAAACAACAGAATAAAGAAACAAATGTCGGCATATTTACCCTTACGGTCAGTCTTTAAGTTCCCAAGCGTCCCCAGGAAAACGAAGATTATCTCGTACAATATCATGAGAAGGACTGTATTGGCGGATGTGAGACATAGACACTTACAGTAAGGTCCACTGAGTGTCTGGACAAATTAAAAAAGAGAGTTTTTCGCCAAATCTGTGGTCCCTTAAAATATGGAGAAAAGTGTCGCATTAAGCGAAATGCCAAATTGTACGGCATTTATAAAGCCTTTTGTATCCCAACATACGTAAAACTGCTCAAGTTGAGATGGGCTGGGATGTACAAAAATGACTAATGCTTAAGAATCATGACTGGACATTCCGGGGTAAAAGAAGGATTGGAGAACCCTGGGCGAGGTGAGCGTGGCGAGGTTAGCGCAGCTTCTACAAGTTGCAAATTGGAAAACGGCTCCTGAGGACAGGCGGAGTTTTTTATCATTATTTTTTAAATTATTATTTTTTGTTTTTTACAATATACATAAGAGGTAATACAGCGTATTCAAATAATGAAGCATAATTATATAGCAATGAAATACATATTAATTGTAAAAATAGTAAACGAAAAATCCCACAAAGGCATGGCCTGTTCGTGGGTATACAAGAAAATGTTAATGAATTTTTGCTCCTATAATAAATAATGGACAGGTATAATATGTTTGTGTAACATAAGAAAGAGAAAATAAAACATTATTTGATAATTTTTTTATAGTAATTAAAAAAGCAAAATATAAAAATATTTTAAAAAAACATATAAATATTCCTTATTATTAAAAGGCAACAAAATATACCATAGAAAAAAAGAATTCATCTCTTTATTTGAATCCAGGATAGTACGTGTTTTTTTAAAAGAAGCGAAATTTCGAAAGTTTGGAATCAATGAAATATTATCAATAAAAAAATTATTAAAATTTTTTGGACCCATAAAATATGCATGTGGTACAATGTGGTATTTCTAACACACGATTCCTTCTTTGACTTGATCTATTTGAATTACTTGTAAATAAATTTTGGTTCTTAAATATATATTTTGAACATTAAAAACAGTTTATTAAAATTTGTCTTAGGTCTAAAAGTTTAGCTTCTTGGAACAATTGGAAAGAGGGAAAAGTGCGATTTTTGTGAAGCATTATTTTTAATATAAATTTTGTCGCAAAAGTTTAAGAAGGCGAAAACTCGATTTAGTCTGTAGCGACATTGAAGAAGAAAAAGGGGTATGACAGCATGATAGTTTTAAGATGTGCATAAAGAATTGTATAACAACATTTAAACAGATTATGTGTAGACGTGTGTTTTAAAATAACATATTTTATTATAGAATAATCCTACATTGGGTTAATTGAATGAGAAATTTCTGTGTTTTTTTTATATTTGTCAATAGATCATTAAACTAAGCCAATTTAAAGAAAAACAATTTCGTATATCGTGTTATCGGCACAATCATTTTTTTAAGTTTTGTATTTCTGATGGTCAGCGCGTTTGCCTACCATGCAAAAGGTCTCGGGTTAGATTCCCGACATAGTTGACATGAAATATTTATTTAAAAAGCTGTTTTTACACTAGAATATTTCATAGTCCCTGGACTGGTACCTAAAGCGTGAGACTGATCATCTTGCCTTTATGCAACAGAAAATGATTAAGATACGCTGCGACCTTATGCACTATTAGGTGCGAAACGGGAATGATGATGATGATTTCTGAAAATACACCAGATGTGACGTCAGAGGTTTTCTTTCGTTTATTCTCTGTCAGATATTCCGATTGGTTCCTTTACGTGAGTAAACCGGATATTTTTCACAGCTTTCTTATCATTAGATGATTCATATAAACTAGTGACGTCGTTCAAAGTAGGTCATTTTTATTAAAATATTTTTAATTAATTCTATTGTACATTTTCAGGAAACTTTGCCGTACAGTTGAATGCTATAATTTTACCGCGCGCAAGAAAACATTTTTTGTATTAAATTTACGTAAAAAGTATAATTTGAACATGCTTTTATTTTATTGTATTATATTAACGAAACAATCATTTATACAAAGAGGGCCCGTATGCATGGCAGTAAAAATATATAATAAGCTCCCCAATAAAATTAAGGAAATAAGTTTTGTTAAAAAACTTGCAGGTGTGTTGAAAGTGTTCCTAATCCATAAATGTTTCTAAAATATAAATGAATATTTGGAAGATGTAAAAGAATAGTGTAAAATTTATTAAATATAATTAATTTATGTAATAGACACCATAATCTTGCGTAATATTTTTACTGTTTGTGTTTTTTCAAACTTTTTCATTTACTTATTTATTAAAAAATCTATTTTTATTATTTTTATTTTTGAAATTTATTTATATTTTTGAAATTTAATATATTTTTTATTTAGTTTTGGTTAAACTGTAAGAAATTGCAAGTGGCAATAAGTACGCCACATAACTGTGTGTACTTTTGTTATTATATTGTATATATGACATTGTATATTACGGTTAATAAAGATTTATTATTATGATTATTATTATTTTATGTATGCTTATTAAATTGGACATTAATATCTTGTGACAAAGCACATTAATTTCAGTGAACGAATCCATCCTACTTCAGTTCTAAATTAAGCGCACCCCTAATAAAGATTTCGGGATTTCAGTCATCCGTGGCTTCATCAGCGTATCCGGAATCATCAGGGGTACTTATATTTTGGATTTCTCTTTCTCCTTCCACCTCCACAGCTCCCCCAACTCCCACACGTATCCCTGGTTATGTAGAGCATAGCTCTTTAACTCGAGTTCCACGAAATCGGGTTCCATATATGTTTTGAAAGGATCTCTCGGTTTTTTGGTTCGATTAATTGATTAATATTGCTGAACAAACTGAAAATTCATTATTTATGTCGTTAACTCAAATATACGCGTTACAAGGGCAAAAACCACCTCTCAATTAATTGAACCCGGGACCTCTAGCATTGTAGGCGAACGCGAAAACCACCGTACTACGAGGCGAACTTATCTCCACTCGATTTCCTTTTGCAGGATTTTTAGTTGAGTAGCCCTCGAGTCGAAAACAGTCTTCAGGTTCCTGACTCTATTTCACAAACAGAACTGAATAAAGAAGTTCAGTGCTACGGGAAATTTGAAATATTTTTTTTTCTTACACGCGGTAAAAATCAGAGTTTTCAATTGTACTGCAAAGTTTTTCGAAAATGAATGAAAGCTAATTTAAACTATGTCACAAAATCTTCCAAATCAACAACTATGGGGATCAGGAAACCAAAATGACATAAAACAGACCACAACGACAGCAAAATAAAATATGAAAGCTAGTATATGACCTCCCTTATCTAACACCAAATAACGAACTCTTTAAAAAAAACTAAATAATTAAATGTCAATGAACTTTTTCAACTAGAATCATTGAAATTTATTCATAAGTTAGCCACTGATATCATTGTAAACAAAGAACTAAAACTTGAACAAAATTGTAATAAACATGGACATAATACAAGAATATCAGAACAATATCGCATACAACATTCCAAAACAAGACGAGGACAATCGAGACTAATAAATCAGGGACTGAAATTATACAATAAACTACCAGACAAAACTAAACAAAAGACTCAGACAAACTTTTCAAACGGCGTAAACAATATAATTATCAACAACCGAGTATGAATAAAAAATGATATATTATTTTTGTAAAATGAATATAATAATCCGTAAGGGTTAATAAATAAACTTCAAATAAAATCATAAAAAACAATAATTAGAGACTTGCGATAGATTTCCGGTTTACGGGAAGCCAACTCACCAATCAATAGAAATTGTCAACGAGAACTTGTGACGTCACAGTTGGAGTAACTTCAAAATGTAAAATCTTGAAAAAATCATATCGCTGATTTTTTTTTCAAATTGGCTTAGTTTGCTATTCTATTAACAAATAAAAAAAACATAACCACTGAACATCCTCGTTCTGTAGAAAGTACATCCGCTCTCGTACACGGGTGTTATTAACTTAAAGAGTTCTTAAGACCGTGGAAGTTAAAGACCCCTGATGTAGAGCATCTACAGAATACGTTTTGATTTTCCCCTTTTCTCGAGTATATTTCGTACGTTTCGCTCATACTACTTGTGTCTGCGATAATGTAATGAATCAACCGTGCAATATTTTGGATGGTAAATTTAACCCGTTGATCCTAAAACGCCAAACGTGTGAAATTACGTCGTAATATTACCGTAAAATTAAATATATATGGTAAGGTCATGTTCAAATTACCTTTCCTCATTCGTCGTGAGTTGTTTATTGTGAATTAGGGCGTTAATAACACGATGTGTTCGGGATAATTTGAAATAAAACGCCCTTGACGACAAAATTGTCGTATTAGAGGTGAAAAGACAGCAACATCTCATGTTTGATAAAAATTACTTTGAGGTTGACTGTAAACTAACTGTCGGCCTCGCGGTGTAATGGTCAGCGAGTTTGCCGACCTAGCAAGAGGTCCGGGGTTCGATTCGATTAAAATTTGAATCGGGTTGTGGTCCCGTGGCTAATTTTGCGGACTCACGGATCAGAAGTCCGAGGTTCGAACCCCCCTTTAATTGATTTTCATTTTATAATAGTGAGTTATTTAAAACTCGTTAAAAATGGCAAAAAAATTTAAGTATTTGGGTAAATTATAAAACGCTAATATTTCTTTAAAAAAAAAATAATTAAGTTAATAAAAGATCAATGTTCTAGGAAAATGAGCTGGTAGCCAAGAAAAAGAAATAAAACTATATTGACATCACTCTAATTGCTAAATGTGAAAAAGAATTCACTGAAGCTCTGACATTCATGAAAAATGTATTAAATAATAAATATAATATGAAAATAAACAGAAAGAAAACCAAAGTAATGAATGTGTGCCGTAATGAGCAGCGAGTAAATGTACCTAATAATGTCAGGAGCAACTCTGAAAAACGAGAAAGAGTTTGTGTACCTCGGATGCAGGATCACCTGGGATGGAAGAACAAAAAGAGAAGTCGACTGCCGCATACATCAAGCAAGACTTACGTCAGCAAAAAATCAAAGATTTTAGAGTTAAAGCATATAAACCTAAAACTCCGTCAGTAACTTGCCGAGTCATATGTATGGAGCATATTGGTGTATGGTTGTGGTTGTATGTTGGTGCCTTACCTAAAGAAATCAAAAAAGACTAGAGGCATTCGAGATATGGTGCAACAAAAGCTTATTAGGAATTTCCTGGAGAGACCACATCACTAATGACTTGGTTTTTAGCAGAATCGAAGAAGGGAAGTACCTAATTAAAACCATCGCAGAGAGGCGGGCCCAAGGGATCGGCCAAATTATGCGCCATGAGGGTTTTCTGCATGACATAATAGAGGGAACAGCTGAGGGAACAAATTACAGAGGGCGCCCCCGACAGGAGTATTTAGAGCAAGTGTGCGTGAATTTAAACTGCGCCTCAGATAGGGCTGCAGATAATAGAGACCAGAGGAGGACGAGATGCAGGACTTGGCTGCAAACTAATCCCAAGAATTGAGACTGCGAAGAAGAATCTTAGTAACTTTGTAGAGGTTTTTAACAAAACAAATTACTTATCCAATAAAAATCAACAAAACTATGTCACAAGTCGAGCAAAAGATGTAAAACTAAGCCGGTAGTCATAAAAAACAAATGAAACTAAGTTGGCAGTTAAGAAAAACAAATTAAAGTAAGCCACTAGTCATAAAAATACTAATTTTACTAAATCGGTAGTTTAGGAAAACAAATGAAACAATAACGGTAGTCAGGGGAAACAAATGAAACTAAGTTGACAGCCAAGGAAAAGAAATTAAAGTATTTCGGTAGTATATAAAACAAATTAAACTAAATTGGTAATTAAAGAAAACAAAGAAACTATTTCGGTAGTCAAGGGAAACTAATAAAACTTTTTCGACATGTTTTGCCCTCTCAAGGTGGACTCCAAACTGGTAACTGCAGCCTGGAGTCTGGTGACAGCTGATTGGTGACTGGTGGTAGGTGACTGGTGACCGGTAACGGTAACGATAGCTGCGTGTGTTGGTCTCGAGTTCAGGGTTACCAAGGGGCGGGGGACAGATCAATATCTCGCTGGTCGCCATGGCAACGAGCGGCTGCTCTCAACTGCCGAGCGGTTCCGACGGATCCCGAGTGCTGGCGGAGTCAAGCCCAGTAGACATGATTTACTTAGATATTTCATCTTATACGGACGGGAAAGGAAGCAGGAAGGGAAAATAAATGTGTTGTTCATGTAAGTAAAGTAACATATATGCATTATACAGATGTAACTTACTCGCATGGCTAAAGCTATAGCCCCTCTAGACTAGGTAAATTATTTTAATCCGATAAAAGTATTGCAGTTCTTTTTCTCGACTTATAAAATATACTACGTAATTATCAAAAAATAAACAACACATATAACATGCGCAGAGAAATTTTAAGATAAAGGAGTATAGAAGTCTATGCATTTACACGGCTTATGACCTATCAATGGCTGATTTGAGTTACCACTATATATTGTGCAACATTCACCATTCTGCCTATGTTTGAAAACCCATATTTTTTTTATTCTTCTACCTGTAATATATTGTCAGGCATTGCTTAGTATAAACGTTGGTAAAATTATTCTGTCACATGAATCTCATAGACATCGATAAATGATTCAGCTCTTAAGCTTCCCAAAAAATAAACGCGTGAAAATTCTCTCGGTAAACATAAAAAAGTTTTAAAAAAAAATATACTTGGAATAATAATAATAATTGATTACTTAATGCTTCACTTGATTGGCTGATGGTGAGATTTATAATTGCCTAAGTTAGGCGAACTCATAGAAGAATGCTTAATTTGCGGTGTCAAGTTTTATATAATTTTATTATGTGTAACATAAGTTATGTCCGTTTTTCTCAAATTAAAAAAACAATCTCCAAAATAAAACCAAATAGTAAGAAAATTTTGTGCTAAACTACTGTGCTTTTATGTTAAATGCATTTAATTATATTATTACTAGCCTCTAAAATGGAGTGTCAAGTAAACTAAAGAGAGCATTGTGGATTGTGAAAATGAAGCTGCCAAACCAGCTCGCGATATTTTCGCAGTGTACGGTGAAGATGCTATGAATGAAAGGACAGCTCGTTGGTGGTTTTTGCGTTTCAAAGACATTAATTTCAACCTGAAAGACATTGAGCGATTCGGACGACCAGTGGCCTTCGACGAGGAACGCTGAAATCATATTATTCGTTAGGATCCCTTTCAAACCATCGTAGAATTCGCTGAGCCGGTGAATTGTAGTAATCTGTAGCTCAATCACAACTAACTATCGACGTGCTTAAAGACATGCTAAGCATTTAAGCGATCACAATGAACAATAATGAACATGCTTAAGTTATCGCAGTCATAAGTCAACGCGTGTGTAATCTCTAAGTCAACGCTCGTGTCGGTTTGTTTTTTGTTTTCCGCGTAAATAAATAGAGTTCATTGGCGAAAAATCGGCGTTTACTATAAAAAATAATAAAATTTATTGTATTTGCAAATATTTGGTGTGTCAATGCAGTGCCCTATCCACCATAATGTACGGAAAAGTAATGATGATGATGATGTTTTAACAAAATAGTAAGGAGTATCTTATACAAAAAAGTGGAAATTAAATTATAATTACTATGGTGACTGCTATTCTTGACATTTGGCTTGCCGACCACCGGCTTAATGCAATAAATAGCATGATAAATAATAAATAAATAAATAAAAATAGCAGTTTTGGAATATTTTCCATATTTTCACCGGTGAAATTCAAATATGTAATTGCGCAGCAGGATTACATGTCGTGAAACGTAAATATTTTGACATTTTATATTAGGTGTTCACGGATGTTCCATTGTCATATATGATAAACAACCATGGTGAGAAATTGTTATCACGTCGCTTATCAGCACGTCGATAGTTATTTGATTGAGCTACTGACTGTATACAGCCAACATAAATTGTCCTAACATCTCTGAAACACAAAAATCATCGACGAGCTGTCATTTTCATTCATAGCATCTTAACCTCACAGTGGACAAATATCGCCAGCAGCTTTAGCAACTTTATTCCCTCGATTGAACGCGAACAAAATGAGATGTTGAAAATGATTATCAACGTCCACTTGACATTCTATTTTGAAGACTCGTAATCAAATAAAATAATATTTGCAACGTAAAAGCACACGCAATATCTTATCGAGCAGAAAACGTACTTTTGAATGACGTACAATATTTTCAATTTTGTTCTTCTTTCGGTGCTCATTTTTTACTTTGGAAAAAACGGACACAACCAATGTTAACCCCCAAAACATTATTTTGCGATGGTTTTGAAGTATACTTTTATTTCAATATTTTTCTGAAAACTATATTTTAAAATCAATTAGGTACTTTTTTTCAGTTTTCATGGAGATTCTTATGTTTGTTTCTAGTCCGTTGGTAAACCAAATATTTAGCGTATTTTAATCATATGTTACATGAAAGTAAGTTGATCGGGCTTACGTTTCGGCTGCCAGTCCAGGAACAATGAAAACTTGCAGTTTGAACGATCTATAAAATCAATATTTCACATCCATCCTGTCAGTTATTGAACCCAGGACCAAATGGTAGGCGATCGTTCCAATCACTCCACACCACTTATCTCCACTAGATTCCCCTTTCCAGGATGTTTACCTGAGAGCAGCCATAGAGTTGAAAACATTCGTCTAGAGTTCTATTTTAGACGTAAAGCTGTATTCTCAACCCGCCTGGACACAGATCCTAAACCCACTTATAAGGGACACACTGAGCTTGGTTTCGGAACCAGGATTTTTTTGGGACTACCGGCTACAGATTTGAAGTATGAGCCGGTCTGTGACTCAGATAGCACTTCATCCTGTTCATCCCCACACCAAATCTGAGTACATTGACGTAATCGGATATGAGGCAGAGAAAATAAGCAGGGGATCACACCACAGGCATGGGCCTTCTTGGCCATAGAGTCTACGTAAGTCTGATCTTTATGACTGATCCTTATCTGTTATCTAATATTAAATTAGAATATAATTGACAAGAACGACTTAGAATCCGAACGACGTGTTGAGATATTTATTATATAGCGCCTTTACGATGATTTTCACAAAAATTGTACTGTACACATTATCCTTAGTAATAATAATATTCATATTTTTGTGCCATTGCATCATGTATACTTGCCAAACTTGTTACTACTTTGCTTATTATTTTTTAAATCAGTTTTACGTTGCTAGAATTCCTCTCGTCAATGCGCTATGTAGCTGCAAGACTTTGTGATATTAGTTTACATATTTTGTTAATAATATTAACACAAAAGTATTTGTTTTAAACTTCAACTGTAAATAGAGTCTAGATTTCCAACCGCCCATGCGCTCAGTAGCTGCAGGATATGTAATCTAGATTCTATTTATAAACGATCATAATATATTCGAGTTAAAATATTTGAGTTTTTCTTTTCGCCTCCCTCTTTCCTTCTCTCTTTGCCAGCTCTCTTGATAGTTTAGTGTAGATATTAAGTAAACTTTTATTTCTCAAAAAATATATATGTTCATCAATATTTTGTTTTATAATGAAAATATTAGAATATACCAACATTGTGTTCATAAACCATTGATTTTTTCAAATTGAACGGTAGGAAGAAATTGCCCTAAGGCAATATACTCGCCCTTGTGCATATGTTTGTTAAGTGTTTAAATAAATAAATAATAAATTTATATTAAAAGCACATCTTAGTAATTTATAATTTTGTAAACGGATGCTGTATTTTCAACCGTTTGTGCGCTTCTAGTTTCTACATAATTATTAAAATTTAACATAATTGGAAATGTGTGAGGATGTTTATTGTACAGCGTCTTTCGAGAGATCTGCACAAAAAATGCGCTATTTGATTTATCCTAAAAAAAATAATATTAATCGATTCGCATAACTGAGAAAATCAGTAGAAAATACAGTTAGGAGTAAATTGTGTTTGATAATTAGTCTCAAGGATTGTCTAAGAGCCATACATTTAGATGTGAATATTGATGCTTCCCGATATGATTGAAATTGTTCGTTATCCAGAATGCCACGTCATACACTCCGGCAACACTCTTAGAGATTACGATTGACTTCTTGATACATTTCACCTTCGTTCGTAATAGAATATCTTGGGGTAGGAACTAGGCACTAGGCACTAGGCACTAGGCACGAATATGCACTAGATGGATCCCACGAGTGGGGGCTGCTGGAGTAATGGCGACAGGATTAGCGGTAATCTTGCCAAGTCCCAAATGTGAACTGCACCAAAAGGGGCGACCCTCCCCTGATTTAGGGTCTAAATGTTTCCTATTAAAATTCGCCTCACAATTTGGAGAATTACCGCTTGTTTCCTTTGAGGTGCTCGGGGAGGGAAGAGCCTTACAAACAATGTTCATAATCTGATTTGGCCATTCTTTAAGTAACTACCTACTTTAAATATCAAGAAAATACTCTTTTGAATATCTTCAATCCAATTCATATTTCTTAATTTTTAATTGGGGGTTTATTTACGAGGGGAGGGTTTTCGGTATCTTAACAATTATTGTATTGAATTTATGATAAAAACAACTTTGTGATGTTTTGTTATAATTATTTTAGGACTTGATTAAGTAAATTCGATTAATATTTTCCTGTTAAACTTTTTTTGACGTGGGTGAAATTTTACCTTCTAGGTAACTTATTTGTACTTCGGGCGTCATAAAATATATAAATAAAAAGTTCTTAAGCCAGGGCTCCAATTACAATGGGACAGAGTTATGTCATCAATTATATATGAAGTAAAACCGAATTTTCTTTGCGAAAAAAGGTATTTGTGTAAAGAAAGAAAGGTATTTTCGTCGGTAACATCTAATTAAACATGTTTTAACAACAATTTTACCTAAATATTAAATGTTCCCTACCGGGTAGGTATTTGATTTTTCTTCATGCATAATGGAAAGTAACTCAAATAAAATAAATATAAAATAACTTTGTTTTGAGTTATGTCGAAATGTTTGTAGACAGGCTGGATTTCCTCACTTGAAGATTATTTAGATCTAAATTAGTTGCAAATCAACCTCAGGAGATTAGGTTAGAATAGCTATAAATTGATTGATTAATGTATTTTGTTATTTTATAATTACTTTAAAATATGTATATATGTATTTCAAGTCATTTATAATATGTATAGTACGAGAATGTTAATATAACATACTCGATTTTATTATATTTTTATTTTTAAGCACTCTTCAAACCACATATATGTAAATGGCAGAAATGCCGTATAAAAAAATAAATAAAATTAATGAATAAATAAAAAGAAAATAAAAACATTTTTGTCATGGGAATATGGAAGTTTACGTATTTACAAGGCTTATGACCTGTCATTGGCTGGCTTAAGTGCCCACTTTACACATTGTATAACATTCACCATTCTGCCTCTGATTCAACACCCACATTTCCCTAACTCTTCAAACTGTTGACTTTGTGATGCAAATGCCTAAACTTCCACATTCCTTTCTCAAAAATGTTTTACCTCTCTGTTGCAACAAATTTATATCTAAATAACTCTAAAGGGAGGACATCCAACCAGTCTGCCAACATTTGGACATACTCAAAACGTTGTTGTGTAAACTAACTGGTATAAGATGTATAAAAATTTAAAAATTATTTTTAAGCGTTGCCTAAAAGGTGAACTGGTTCAGCCGAATGAATCTCACCCACATAATAAAGGTTTCAGCTCTTTTACTTCACAAAAGTCGACAAATGGCAGAGTCGGGGAAATGTGAATGTTAAATCATACGCAGAATGGTGAATGTTTCATCGTGTATAAAGTGGCCAGTTAAAACAGCCAATGACAGATCATAAGCCCGGTAAATGCCTTGTTCCATATTCCTTTCTCAAAATTGTTTACGCTCTCTGTTGCAACAAATTTAGAAGCAATCTTTTGTTTTTATTCATTGCTTCAAATATGAAGACCTACCTACACGCAAATAAAAAATACAATGCAAATAATTGCATTCAAACTATGTCTGTAATTACTTTAATACCTAATTAAATTAGAAGTGAGATGCCTTAATATAATATGCACTTTGAGTGTAAAACCGTAGTACGTCCAATTATTAGTGTAGTTTAGAAGATTACACTTGCTTGAAGAACTAAGTTATTTTACGTTTAAGTAGTTTTTTTATGCGTTCATGTTTTTATTCAAACTTACTTTCAAACTTTTGGCGAATGTAAATATTTTGTATTTTAACACTTAATGCATTTCCTAAGCAGCCAGTAGGCAACATGGCGGCGGTATCAATCAACAAAAGCTACTCTTCAGACATCTCTATATTTTTAACCATAATGTTGAAACAGTGCCTTATTTTTTTCGTTTTTTATTGCTTACTTTTTGGTATGAACACTTTACATATTTTATTTTTTAAATAAATTTATTGATATCATTTTCAGTTGCAAGAATTCTACTCGTCCATGCGCTTTGTGGCTGCACAACGATTGATAGTCTAGCTTCTATATGTAAATGTTATCAACTATAGAATACCTGAATTTGGTAAATGAAGTCTAAAATTCCAACCGTCCATGCGCTTAGTAGCTGCAAGACGTGTTGAAATCTTACTTTCTTTTATTATTATTGTTTATTAATTTATTTTTTAAATTTCATTAATACACTAAATTTCTTTGTCATTTTAAACAATGTGTAAATGGGGGGTAGATTTCTTACCGTCCATGCGCTCTGTAACTGCAAGACGTGCTGTAATCAAGTTATAATTCAATTTGATCTTAATTAAAAACGAGGAACTAGAATCCCAACCGTTCATGCGCTCTGTACCTGCACAAGACGTGCTCGGATATTTATTTATTGTACAGGGCCAGAAACTCTCCTCAGGAGGAGAGTTTCACAAAAATGATGTTTTTTAAATTGTCCAACCATATATAACTATAAACCTAAAAAAAATGCACTAGCTTAAGTTTTACACTCAGGGTTGCGATATGTCAAATTAGCAATTTTGACATAAAAATAATTACAAAACATAACTCAGAAATCTTTTTAAATAAACTATTAATAAAATGCACAAATGCGTATTTTCTGTTACATTACGCTTTACGCTTCATAATAATACAGAAAAAGTATAACAATGTGTGAGCCCCTCGCAAAGGCAGCAACCCAATAAGGTTCGTCAGGTGAGCGAAGAAAACGAGAAAGAGGGGTCCTTTTTGAGAGGGAGAAGTCATGAAAGGGTGGGTCGCATTTAGCCTGGGTAAACCCACTTAATTTTCCCCGAGAAAATCCCCGAAGAAGCTCCTCGCCGCGTCAATATTTGTTTAAAGCCTCATCGTGTAATGGGAGATGGGAGCCTCTCGGGGGTCACGTGATCACAGAGAGAAGGGGGTCCGTAGTGACGTGTACCAGAAGTTATTACTAATAATTATATCGGCTCGGTTTCCCCACCAAACCTTACCCAACCGGTCACATAAATGTGTCGGTCACACAAAAAATATTATGTTTTTTTTTTGCATAATTTCAATGTGTTGATAATTAATAACTATAAAACCAAGAATAAATTTAGATCTTTTACCCACGGCTACGCTCGCGCGGTATTGGGGAGAAATTTGTAGTTTACTTTTGTAATTTAACAATAAAAATTATCCCGATGGCATGGTATGATTTTCGGGATAAAAAGTAGCACGTATCGATTGCCGATCCTCCAACTATCGCTACATAAAAAACGCCGATCTGTCAGTCTATGGCAACGTAGCATCGTTTTTCTGATTTAATATGAATTCATTATTTCACAAAGATTTTTCCGAAAGAGCGAAATTTTTTTTCGGGATGAAAAGAAAGCCATGACACTTCTCAGCTCTCTGGCAATATTTATGTTTAAAATGACGATGATCGGTTGCTCCGTTGTCACGTGAAAACAAACGGATAAATACGCCTTTGCATTAAAATTATTACGCCCATGAATATCAGATCAAAAATAGCCATAAACACAAAATGTTGCATAACCAGCTGATTTTTTGTACATGTATTCTAGATGTAGTACTTAATTATTACTCAAAACTCTCGTCCCCTGCACCGCTTGCGTTTTGAGATATTTAATTATATAGGTGTCCGGTGATACATTGCATAATTAAAACCGTTATAAATTTTAAACAAAAACAGCTAGAAGAATTTGGAGTATGGATTTTAATCACAAAATTACTGATTTATTTCTTACAGAAAACATCTTATGTAAAAATTATGTTGTTTCGCAATCGCGGCATAATTAAAATACGATTTTTGCTTACCTTGACGCTAGCGCAGCGCGAATTCTGTAAAAGTTGAATGAGTTACGTGCCTTGAATAAAATAAATGCGAAATTGAGTTGACAGTTAAAAAAAAGGCTTCAGAAACAGTTTTAACCACTCGTCACCGAAGCCAAGCTTCATCCGTTTCGTCTGCGTCTGATGATAAGGTCTAACGCGGAAGTGACTCGGTGTTGAAAAATCAACAAATGTCAACCGTCGATAGCAAAAGCAAGCCGATCTTTCACCCAAAGTAAAATAATAGTTTTAGACCTTATCATCAGACGCAGACGATGCAGGTGAAGCTTGGCTTTGCCAACGACTGTTTGCAACTGTTTCTGAAGCCTTTTATCTGTCAACTCAACTTCGCATTTATTTTATTCAAGGCACGTAACTTATTCCGCAAATATTGTAACTTTTAAAGAATTTGCGTTGCGCCAGCTTCGCAGTTAGCAAAAATGGTATTTTAATTACTCCTCGATAGCGAAACAATGCAGTTCTTACAAAAACTGTTTTTTTTAAATAAATAAAACCGTATTTTTTAAATTAAAACGCCAAACTCCCAATTCTTCTAGCTGCGTGCGTTTAAAAGTTATAACGTTTTAAGTATGCAATTTACCACCGGACATCCTGTATAATGAAATATTTCAGGACGCAAGCGGTGGAGGGGTAGGGAGTTTTGAGTAATAACTTTCATATTTATGGTACAAAGTAGGCACAAAAAAAAAAAAAACAAATTACATTTTGTTTACAAAAATTTTATCAATAAACAAATATAAGACAAACGGTTTTTTTAATGTTTAAAAATATAATCATTTAAAAAATAAATAACTCACATAGCCAAAAACAGAGTTTGTAGTACAAAGATAAAAAAATACATATTTTTATTTTTATTAAAAGAGGCGATTTTCATTCATGCAAATGAAATTATTAAAAATATTACTTGTACAGAGGGCAAACATAAATGGTGTAATGTTAAAAAAGAAAGTTGGCTCAAGATCGCCGCTCTCCGCATGACCCAGTGGTCTGGGATCTTGTGGGAAGACGCATGAAGAAGATATGAGGTTGAGTGGCCAGTAGTGGACAGGATACTCCTCGTGTCTTCCGTCTCATACAGGGGGCAAACATAGATAGTGCATTGTTTAGTATGGAAGTTGGCTCAAGAGCGCCACTCCCCGCATGACCCAGTGGTCCGGTGGCTGTACTGTGGGGAGGCGCATGAAGAGGATGTAGTTGGTAGAGTGGCCCGTTGTGGACAGGATGCCCCTCCTGTCTCCCGTCTTGTACAGGGGGCAAACATAGAATACGCCTGTAGGAATATCGTCACGCTTCATTGGAACCAGCCAAATCTGTAATAAGTATGTATTATTTTATATTTCAACTGCTAACACTATTATTAAATCTTTTCTTAAAGGTAATAACTTTGGACGATTTTTGTCTTTTTCAAACGGATATATTTAATATATGTGAATGGAAAAGGCGTAACAAATTTAGGTTTAATGGTTAAGTTTTCGGTCACGTCTTTCACTTGGGCCCAAAAACTCTGTTTTTTCGCTACAAAATGAATGACCAGAATCTGATACGAACATCAAATGTTAAGGATCTGGGCGTTAGATTTGTGAGTACCCTGACATTTCATGAACACATAGAGGCAATCAGTGGTAATGCATTTAAGATGTTAGGATTCGTTCTGCGTACTGCCAGGGTTTTTGAAAATACCCGCGTACTAAGAACTCCTTACAACTCCTCGGCCTCGGTGCGAAGTAGACTTGAGATGGCTCGATGATTTGGGGGCCTCATGAACTGAAGTTCTATCTTATGATAGAGAAAATCCAATAGAAGTTTATGAGATATCTCTACATGAGAGAGTGCGGGTATTATCCTTGGCTCTGCCCGACCGAGTTTCTCCAGGGTATGCATAGCTGCAACAGTTTAGAGACTAGAAAGGATGTGTATTTGACAAAAAAAAATTATCGACTGTTGCGCGGTATGGTCGATAATCCTGAGATTATGATGAGCGTTTGTTTGTATGATCCTGATAATTACTTTCATATTAGATTGTTTCATATTTCGATAAACAGGGCCAACCTGCCGATGGTTATGCCTGTTGGAAGGGTAACCGCTGTATGCTGAACAACATCGCTATGGATATTGATCAGTTCTTTGTATCCAAAGGGGTTTCCGGAGCAGGATTCTCCTACTACTTTGACATTAGTCTCATTCGTGAATTTTTTTCTTTTTTTATGATATGTACGTATTGAATGTATGTTTGTCATGTACAGGTAAACGTCATTTTACGCCGGGGTTCCGTTCCGAGAGACACCGGCGTAAAAAAAAACGGCGTAAAATGATCACAAATATAATGGGAAGATATAAGGTTAGGTTCCGTGTCGAAATTCTAAGAACCATCTAACATGTTTATTAATACGTATCTTACATATTCCAAATAAATTATAAATGTATTTAATAAATACAGTTTAAATTCGTTTACAAAATAAATAATAATCTCTTGATATAAATAATGTTTTTTTATAATAAATACTAACTCACCAGTTCGTCGGTACTAAATTAAATTCTCACACTTTTTTTAATAAAGCATCCAATTTCATTTGCTTTGATTGTTGCTTCCTTTCTTGCAGAATCATAGCAACTACATATATTTGAATATTCTTTTAATTTTAATAATAAAAATAATAAAAAATAAAATCATACCTTTTTATTTTTCTTAAAAACAAAACGAAAACTAACTCTACAATTTCACACACACAACAGGCTGCTCGCGGACACGGTAATAGAATAAAATAAAGTGTAAAAATGTGTCTGCTATTAAAATCGCAGCGCGCGGCGCCTATTGTCGTCTGGTGTCGGCCGAACCGGGGAATCCCACGCGCGCCGGCACCAATCGGCGTAAATCGAACCGGCGCAAAACGACGTTTACCTGTATTTGTAATTTTTAAATAAATGAGTTGAATTGAATTTCATATTGCCCCATCGTGTAATTTCGGACCATAAATTAATATGTTACCATCCGCCAAAAGCTACGTCAAATATTTCATGTCCGTTGTGGTTTTAAAAGCCATAATATTGGAAATGAACTCACAATTGGAAATGCATCATACAAAACCTTGGGTAATGCTTCGTCTATAACGTGGCCTTCCTTTCGCCAGCGAGCACCTTCCAAGAACAAACCTTTGATATAACAACCCTCCGGTGGGTTCTCTTCATAATCAGTTTCGTCCTGGACCTTAAAAAAAAGAATATAGCTTTTCGAAATAGAAAATTCAACATTCTAGAGACATCTTAAAAAGTTAAATTAAGTGGAAGAAAATTTAACTGTATGATTTTGATTTTTAAATTGTATAATGAATACATCATTTTGAATTTATTTCCATACCTTGTATGTTTATTTTGTTATTTTTAAATATTTTTCATACCCTTTTAATTTGTAGTCTATCATATTTTTTTATTCTAATTTTGTAAATAATAGTATACCTATAGTAGGGCCAATTTAATAGGTCACATTTGACACTTCATCAAAATTCGACAACATAACATTGTAAGGGCGGTAATAAAATATTTTTTATTTTTTCGACTTTAGAACTGCACAATTGCTTAACTTTTTTCAATTGCGATTACATATTTATTGTAATAACGACAAAAGAAGGTAATTTTACGATTTACTTTCACTAATAAACCATTCTAAACATAATAAACTTTTTCTGTTCTAAACGTCGTTACAATGTTGCATCAGTGAACCCTTTTTCTTTTTAAACACTAGGGATGTTACCCAGAAAAATCGAATGTCGATAATTTTGTTAAATTATGTACTAATCTTATTTTGTTCCTTAAATTTACGATAGAAAGTAATAATGGGACAGGGATTTGACTTATGGTTTTAAAAATAAAATTACAGTACCTATAAGTACTTTTTCATAGTAACTGAATTCAATTCACATATATTATGTTAGAAGTCCGAATTGATTCATTAACTTTAATCGATGTTTTTAAGCAGGTCACCTCACTATGAATCTAAATCCGACAAATGTCAAATGTGACCTATTAAATTGGCCCTACTATAGTTTGAAATATAAAAACATCTGTAAATAAATATTGTTATCAGCATGTCCCTAAATGAGCTTTTTACAAAAACTCCTTGGGAATATTATATAAAATTATGTATATGTTTTCAATTTAATTTGAAAAAAAATCAAAATGTCTTACCAGATAGTCAAATGCCAATTGATCAATAGGTATTTTGTACTTTCTGGCATAACTTTGCTGCACTGCGGTTAGAAAAGCTTGGGGGAAGTAGAATCCTGAGAGCCAGAAAACTATCGGTGGTCCGTGTGAGTGCCAGTGCTGAAATCAAACATATCATCAGTTTTTAAATGGTAATATTAATAATCATTAAAAATACTCAATCAAAGAGTCAATCATATCATATGGAGTGAGTTGTTACGGGCTTACATTTAAAACGTATACAAATAGGATAAAAAAAAATACAAATTAAAGTCCTAAAAATGTTAGCAAGAAAAATCAATATGACTACTTGTAAAATTACTACGAATTTTTTTTCGCATTGTGTAAAGTTTTAACCGTACAAAAAATGATATGCTATCGCCTGGTAACAGAGGACTTTATACATTTCTACAAAACGCCGATATCCCATAAGTATAAAACGCGCCAAAAAGTGAAATGAAATTTCACAGAAAAAAGAGCTCTAAATGCGAATGGAGAGAGGACCAGGCCATAAACTCCCAGACGAAATAAAGAAAAGTAATTTAAAAAAATAGAGTTTTATTTGTTTTAAAAATCTTTTTCTTAAATTCTAAGTTTAGCGTTTAAAATAAAAAAGAAAACCTCAGTTTAAAACAATGTTCAAAAAAGTTTTATTATTTTCTTATATATTATATTTCGGTATCAAAAAAAATACATGATTTACTTTTATTTTGTAGATATACTTATTTGAGATTTTTTATGTGTACTTTGTATTATGTTACTTAATACTTAAATAGTTAAAGGGAGAAATCCCTGCGAAAAAAAAAGTTTTTTGGCGGGAATTAAATGAATGTTAAAAAAATTTAAATAAAAAAAATAGAACCAAAACCTTGAACAAGTAATTTTGACTCGAAAGCTACTATCTCGTCCTAAATAAGGTCCCGGGTTCGATTCCTGGCCGGGTGGATGTGAAATATTGTTTTTTTTTTTCAACTGCAGTATTTCATTCCATGTCATCACTTCACTCTTAAAGCATACACTAACCTTACCTTCACGTAACATGTGATCGAACTATGCAGTATTTGGGTTACCAGTGCAGTGCCCTATGCATCATTAGGTGCGGAAAGGGGGGCGATGATAAAAAAAATACGTTTGTGGTAGATATTTGTAATAAGTACTATGGGACACCGTTTAATATTATAATTTTTACTGTTATTATTATTAAAACTCTTTTTTGCTGACATATCACAAAAATAACACTAATTTGTAGAAATATTACCTGAAGGAAAAACATTCTCTGTAGGAAGTCTTCAACATAGCTGGAAAAAGGTTTGAGTGACGGGTAACTACTCTTGGCCCAGAGGGCTGGTATTTTTCCTCGCACCATACTTGTCAATACTTCCTCAGTGGATTCAGTCAGCACACTAACCCCTACAAAATAAGCGCAAAGTTTATAAATCAATGAAATTAAAATACTTAAAAATTGCTCAACAATGTTATTGTTATTATACGTAACTTTAAAAAAATAAAAATTGACGAACAACCTACTTATTATTTAAATAAAATTAATTAATAAGGAAATATCACATACGACGAATACCGTTAAAAATGTGCGAAATCAATTGTATTTTTAAAATCATTATGGAAAAATGTTTTCATTTATAATTTTTTAAATAAAATTGTTAAAAATACGTCTCAAAAAAACGCCTAATGGCCGCCAATTTATCGCTGTTCTATACAGATATACTGTATTTACACCATTTATTGATTAACAATATTTTGAGTTTGTTCAAATTTTTGTTGACAAGGATTGGATTCAACTCCCTGGGGAGCTGTTTATATTAACATATTACAACAGAGATGAAGAACATTTAAGAGAAACTTCACAAAAGAACTTCACAAACATCAACAGATGAAAGAATTGAAGGAATATAGATGTTCAAATATAGGCAGAATTGTGAATGTTACACAGTGTGTAAAGTGGCCACTTAAACCAGCCATTGACAGGTCATAAGCCCTGTAGATGCCTGGACTTCAATATTACCTTCTCTTAAATGTTCTTCATCTCTGTTGTAATATGTTAATTTATTGATTAGATAATAATTAATAAATGCAATATTTGTCGTAGGAAAAAATAAACGGTTCACAATGAAGTTCTGGTGACAACCCTAATGTGTAAGAGTGAAGCATGGAGCAGGAAAAAAGAAGGATAAAAGTGGGATGAATGCTATCAAAATATGATATTACAGGTGAATTAATGGTAAAACTGTGTATGATAAGGTGCATAAAAAATGTCGAAATCCGTGAATTATACATATAAAGCTGAGACAAGCTTTATCGGCAAAATCAAGAGAGTAGTACTACGATAATTTGGACATATAGGGCGAAAGAACGGTAGAAGAATTTTGATGGATGTAGAATACAAGGAGGACCTGGAAAGACATGACATTCCAAATTCAACAAATTAGTACTTCAAGAGGGACATGGAAAAATCGGAATAATTGTCGTGCGTGCATGAGAAGATGTATGAATGCAGAGAAAGCGAGGTCTGTTTGTAAAGACGGAGCGATGCGGCGTTCTTTTCTCTCTGCCTACCCCCAAAGAGAAACAGCGTGATGATTTGTTTGTTTGCATAATAAATTATCTGTTAATCTAGAATAAGATTACAATGTACAAAAAATGAATGCCAATCAAAACAAATAAATACAAATTAATGCCCCTAGGTTAACCATTATTTTACTTTTGTGCATTGAAAGCCTTATCTTACCAGTATCCGTTTTAAAGATCTTGTAGCCTCTATTCAGAGCCGCACAATGCAAACACAAATTTCAAGCTTTAATAAACGCTTAATTTATTTATTTCAAATATTCTTAGTTTTCAAAAGATTCGCGTTTATTCAGAATTTACATTTACTATTTTTAATGCCTCTATCACCGTAAACCATTTTTGCTAGCAAGGCATGACAAGTAAAGTGTCTCCACCAATATCACCTTGTACAGCTCCCACGACAGCCTTCAGACTGGAGGCCATGACGTTGAGCAGTCTGGTATATCGAGCAGCCTCCTGCACAACTACAATGGACAGGGGAGTCATCTGAGAGGCTTCAATATCTCCCTCGTGAGATGTCCCCGTGAGAACTTGCTTAGGCAGGCGAGCTATTACCTCCAGGGCGAGGGCCATCGCTTGTTCTTCCGGTGTTATTCCACCACCAGCGGACATAGTTTCCTTAACACATTTTAAGGTAGATATATTTAAACATAAAAGTTATATGAAAATTAGATGTCTTCTATTTACAAAACAATTTTTTATCTAAAATCTATCACGTGATAATGTGAAATGACTTAAGCTTGGTGAGGTCAAAAGCAAAAACAACCGATGGGCATGCACGACAAGATGTATGAAAGTGAAAAAAGGTATAAATGTTTATTATATACGAGTATGTCAGATTAGACCTATTTCGCTTTGCCTATCTTTAAGGGAAAATAGCCTGGCAATGACATTACTATTTATTTTTAAAGGGTGGCACATTATGAGTTGTACGATTTGAATCGTGCGCCATTTTTGTTCGTCAAATTTAGAGATACGTCATATTTGACAAATGACATCTCTAGAGATATGGGAAATTAATAATGGAGCATCTGCAGTGCCGTACGTTCACCTATTGGATTCTGGAGAAACTCTAACTGCTGTTTTTCCAAGAAAATCATCTTCATCAATGAGGCACATTTTCATCTAAATGGATTCGTTAATAACCAGAACTGCCGCATTTGGGCATCTGAAAATCCAAATTTTTGACAAAAAAATCAACAATTCACAGTTTAGTGCGGGTTTTGGACAGGCAAAGTCATCGGACCGTATTTCTTTCGAAAATTAGTGGGACCAAACGTTTACGATGCATGGTAAGCGTTATCGTGACATGAGCACAACTTTTTGTATCATATGGATGCCAACAATATGTGGTTTCAACAAAATGATGCCGCTACCACACAGCGAATGAAACAATGGCTCTACTGTGACCTTAGTTCAGAGGTCAGATTATTTCTCCAAATAGAGACATCAATTGGCCGCCAAATTCAAGTGATCAGACATGGCTGGACGTTTTTTTAGGATTTTTGAAAGCCAAAGTGTATGTCAATAAGCCAGCAACAATTCCTGACCTAAATAATAAAGAAATCCGGCATATTGGTGAGATAGAGCCACAATTATGTCAAAGTGTCATAGAAAGTTTCAACAAAAGGATGGTGTCATACCAGAGAAGCCGAGGAGGGCAATTTAAGAATGTTATGCTCCAAACATAATTTCCATGTCCATGCATTCTATTGGTTTTAATAAACTTCGGAACTGTTTTATGTGATTAACGTTTGATCTTGCATTATTAAATTTCTTAATGGGGTCTTTTCACGGTGTTTTATCATTAATTTTTTTAAATAAACATAAAAATACTAAGGTAACGATAATATATTTATGTTGTGCGACGTCGGGTAAATTTTCTCCAAAGGTTTAAATTATGCATTTTTTAAATTACTCGAAAGCTAGATGTTTCGCGCCTTGTGGGACAAACGGCACGTATGACATTTTGGCACCAAACTTGTACGCAATGTTTATTAGAAGCGCAGTCGGCAGTCATATCTCATGACGTCAAAATGACGTGATGCCAACTGCGAGCCGTTTTGTAAGTGCTCATTTTTATACCCGAAAATTATAAATGATAACTTGTTTTGAATGCATTAATAATTATATCTTTTAAATTGTAAAAATCCACTCTAAATATATTTAATGTTTTTAATATTATTCCCGACTTGTGAAAATACCCTATTCAATGTCAACATGTTAGGAAAATTTGATATCACAAATAAACATTATAAAAAACAATACATACCTCAAATTTTTCCATGAGATCCTTTAGACATGAAAAGTTTTTAAATGATTGTAATTTGTTTTGGATGACTTTCACAGGGCAAAATAATGATAGTTATGAACACAAAGGTTAGTGCAAATGAAATGAAAAAAAGTTGAGTGGTTATTTATGCAAATTTTTATTTAATATTATATTAATTAAATGCATATGACTAAATACTTACAGTTCTATCCTAAATTATGAGAGCATGAAAATAAAATAACTGTTAGATGATATTTAGACAATAGGGAAATATCACATACTACGAATACCGATAAAAATATATGAAATGGATTTACAATAATTAATTGTATTTTCAAAATCAATATGGATATTGTGGAGAAATGTTTTCATACATAAATGTAAAAAATAAATTCAATAAAAATACGTTTGTAGAAAAACGCGCCGTAGTTGTTGTAACGGTTGTAACAGTTGTTGTAACGTGGTTGTTGTAACGTCAAGATTTGTGAAATTGTTCTAGACAAATATCAATGGCAGGAACAAATAAACAGGAATCGTGACGTATTAAGGGCGTGGCCAATGGAATCACCGTTTTTGCGGGAAATTAAAATTGCAAATTCAAAAGTTTTTTTTTTGCTACTAATAAATATCAAAAAAAATTTTTTTTTACTGGACAGTATTTCATAAATCTTTATTACTTTAAAATGATCAAACTTCTTAGATTTTCACGGCCGTTAAGACGCACAATAAGTTTTCTGGGTTTTTCACAATTATAGTGATATTACATAATTAAGAGTAAAACATAAAATATTAAATCAGAAAATAAAACAAGAGCACTATAAGAAGGTTAGTGATGAGGAAAAAATGTAGAGTGGAGGAGGGGGTTTTTTATATATCAAATAACAGCTGTTTTTTTAATGTGGAGATAAGGTTTGCACAAATAAACTTAAATATGTGCTACACCAACATATAAAGACAATAAATTCCAGTACTTGTTTACGGGACAAGCTCAAAATATTGTTTATGTGCGACATCTCTAATGGAGTACAATGCTCGTGTTTAGAAAGGGAGCTCGTTTTATAATTTTTATTCTAATATATTGAAAATCATTTCTGTAATTTCGAAAACATTAAGAAAATTAGATTGTACTACGAAAATCCATATTTACTAACTGAAGTAAAAAAAAAAACAAAATAGCCTAATCAATTCATTTTTATTTACCTAGTTGTTTCTTACAGTTGGTAGACGGTATATTAGTAAAGGCATAAACCTGAGTGAGTAACGCCGTTCCTAGCAGCTGTTCAGCCTCCCTATAATGCTTGGTGATGTCCGCATTATCGTTCATCCCAAAAACTCCAGGAGGCGCAGTGATGGGGAGACTTCTAGTGAATCCTATAAACTCTCCATGCTCCTTTACTGGTGGCACATAGTAGGTTCCTGATCACATAAAAAAACATGCGAATAAGGCAAAAAAATAAATAATACGAGTACATTATAAAAAAACTGTTTTTAAGAATTTTGGAAGCCTTCAATATGTTGTTTTAATACCTGTTGGTTCAATCACATAAGCTGGGTCAGTGACGAGTTGAGGATTGTAGAACTGTCTGAGAATTGTGTTCAGACATCTTCTGTCCCAATCATCAGTTACTCTTCCCCCGTAATTACATTCTCCAGTCAGGTACCTCAGGGCTACATACTGCACGTCCTGTAAAAATACACAAATTGTGTATTTGTCCATAATCACACTTCATTAAAAAACCTCGGTACCATATTTGAAATATGAAATTTCACCCACGTCATACTCATTTAAAAACATGTTTAGTTGGGTGATGCTGATTCTGAGATCCGTTTCATTAAACTCATAAGGGATGTTCCACCCTAAAGGACCAAACTGCCTCCGCTCCTGGACTACGGCGTGGAAAAAGCACAGAGCGTAAAGGAGTTTCTTAAAGTTCTCCGGCTGTTTGTTCCCCTCGAACCATTCAGGATTGGAAATCGGATCACTTTGATACGACCGCACAATATTCGCCCTTAAACCTGAAAAACAAATAATTTGAAACCATTCCAGAGTAGCGGCATATTTTGAAATAATTTTTATTGTAAACACGATATTTTGTTCACCTTTTGGTGGTTCATTCGTCATTTTGACACCGTTTTGTAAAACATAAACAGGAAAATCTTCGCTCGGATATGAGGTCAACCATAATCTGAAGTCAGGGTGTGTTGAATCTGGTTGTAAACCTTCACAAATCTGAAAAGTTTTTTTTAAATATATTGATAGTGAAGATTGAGTGAGGATAAAAAAATTGTTCGCACGTTACCTTTTCCAACATGGGCATCCAACTCTTTGCCAAGTGACAATTCTGTAATATAACCCAGTTTCCACATCTCATGCCTTCGTCTATCATTTTCACAGCAATAGGACCTTGACCCTGGCCTAGAGACAAAGAAAATAACCTGGACGAGCCAAAACCCTAGAAAAAGGGAGTTCTCACGGTTTAGTACTCTTACTTTGAATATATAATTAGTAAATACAATATGTAGAAGAAAATTTTTTACCTGATCATCGGCAAATTTAAATAGAGTTCCCATAGGGTCTGATCCTGGTGTCAATACAAATAATAAAGGGATGCAGCAGTGAGAATCGGAGTATGATGAAGGCAGATCAAATAATGGTGGCTCTACATATCTCACCCCCATGGTTTCTGAAAATAACAACAAATTTTAATAGTATATTTTTATTTCTAATTATTACATTAAAGGGGCAGTATTAAATTAATAAAGTAGATCCTTACTTTCTACAAATACTTGAACAGCCGGTACCATTTTATCTTGCCTGATGCATCGCATCACAAGTAATTGCTGAAATGGCGTAATTTTGGTATCCCAGGGAGCGGGAAAAGGAAATTCTTGTGGTTCTGGTAAATTGATATAATCCACCCAAGATTCGTCTTCGGCTATGGAGGTTTCAATCCCATGAAAGTCTTTAAATTCACTCAGTCTAAAAATTGAGTTTCAAATTTTATTTGGCTTATTGTTTAATAAGAGGTTACGGTTTTCAACGTTGGTAACAATATGTTATTGCATAACAATAAAAACTTTACAGTGAATCCTTACTTGCATACTTCCATCCAAGCAGAGGGGGAAAGAAAATCAACGGGACATTTGGGAACACTTTTTGGTGATCCTCCGGCCAATAGGAAAATGAGTTCCGTTAGATTCACTTTTTTTTCATGTAACATTATTGTTACGGTCAGAAGCAAAGAGAAAACTAGCTTATCCTTAAAAAATAAAACAAATAAAATTCCTGTCAATTCCAAAGCATAAATACTTATTAAAATTTAGGAAATACTCTTGTATTTACCTTCTCAAATAAGCTACGACAGATATTTGCATACAAAGAGTAGGTGAAGTATTGCCTTAAGTCCAATAACCTCTCAGTAATGTTATCAACTTTTTCTGTATTGTCTATCGCGGCAGAATAGAGTGCTTCGAACCAACCCAAGGAATATTGATACATGGGGTCGATGTTAGAAAGACTTTCTAAAATAAAAAAAGGCATCAAAGGTTCAGGAAGATAATGCATTTAGTAATTGTAATTTGAAGTTCACTCACCAATTAAGAAAAATAATATAGTAGCGTGTTCAGCAATTGGTTCGTATTCTTTTCTTGCTTTGTCAATTTGCTTTTCTGTTTCAGCGGCCACAACTTGCTTCTCGCTTATTTCGTTAGCAGTTGATTTAGATGAGTTCAAAATCTAAAATGAAATTAGATTAAATGTAATCTAATAAGAAGACTCGTATTTTGTTACCAAATGAAAATATTGATATATATTTTTTTTAATTCACGATATTACTCGTATGTAAAGGAAAAGGTGAAAAATTCTCGGTTGTGTAAACAAATTCATATAGAACATTTGTTTTCCAAAACAATCAACTGCGGTCATACCTAAATATTGTAATATTATAGAAAATATAATTACTTGAACTGCTTCTTCATCTTCCAAAAGAGTCTCAGATGTTGAGAGTACCTACAACAGTTTGTTTTAAATAACACGAATAAAAAACTTAAAAGCAAAAAGTATTAAATTTAATTACCGGAGACAAGTCATCTTGTGCTGTAAGTTTTTTAGCTTGACAATATTGATGGTACTAGATGTCATGAATTGATTGATCGGAGTCTTACTGTTAATATTTTGGTTTCTATCTCCTGTAGCAGTCTCCTGTGCTCGGCTCCTTGTGTGGTGAGGTCCGTCTTGGCCTGCTGCAGCTCCGGCCTCTCCTGCGCCACTACCCTGGCCAACAGCTGGCTAGCCAACCCATCGGTACCCAGCATGAAGTTCACGAGAGTCACGCGGACACCCACCTCCGGCATGTAGTGAGGATTACGCAACTTGGTGCTGATGTAGAATCTGCATTGATATTGTACAAATCTTAATAAATGTTGTATTGTTTAAACCCAATATAGAATAGAATATTGATAAAACTTTTCAATACCTAAAATCTTTATTGTACTCAACAATATTGTCACCAAGTTTGATGTAAGTAGCTCCACCCTGTTTGAAAGTTTGCTGTTGCAAAAGTGGTTCGAGCATCGGATCCAGCTCCTCACCAACATTTTCCAGGATCACCTAGAAGACAGAGTTTATTCAATCATTCGCTTTTATTTCAAAATCATTGTTTTATATTACTTTTGCTAACAGTTGGAAAAAAATATTTTGTGGAAATATACAAAAATAAATTTTCAAATCCTGAGAGTATCCAGTTATTTTAGTTCTAAGAACTTAATGTATCAAAATAATGAAATGCAATGAAAAATTACCGGCTGTCCAAACTGGACCGCATTTTCCAGCACCCTCGCAAAGTCAGCTTGAGACAGCCTGACAATATTGAGATGAAATTTCTTTTCCATGTTTTTCACCCAACGATTAGCTTGACCTTGGGGATCTATCATCAGAGGCCATCGAGTTGCCGACCTTGACAATATAACGGACATTTTATAAGTTACATTTTAAGAAAACCAAAAGTCAAAATAATAACATCATATGGTACCTACTTGATAATAATGGCACTCTCGATACTGAAATCATCAGCAGGTAGTCCGTCTATGTTCCACTGCTGAATAGTCACAGGGTTCCCAAGGATATCGATCATTCTGAAGTGGGGAGAACAGTATAGCCCAAATTTGGTGCACTGTTCAGACCAACCAGTTATACGAGTTTGACGGAAAATTGCTGTAAAAGGCCCCAAGTATGCTATCACCCCAGCGGCTATCAACACATCACCTGTTGAAGACCGAGTTTTTGCATCATTTTGATATTTTAAACATACATACAAAACATATTGACGTTCATTAGTAGTGAACTACCTAAAAATCTGTATTTCTGGTAATATTAAACTTTTAACACAAATAAATATAAATATGTCTACCTGTCAGGAGACCATAACTCTCCCTCAAATTCTTGGCAGCTGCAGTCCAACGAGTTTTCTCTCCACCCAAACCACTAAGGAGCATCTCCGCCCTCATCAGTTTATTAGCACACAGTTCTACTTCATCATCTAGTGCCTTCAGTTGTCGATTCTGCTCAGCCAAAGCTTCTTCCAACACAGCTAGTTTATCTCGAACCTTAGGAAATTAAAAATACCAATTAAAAGTTTTTAGAAAAAAAGTTCGATAAATTGCGACAAAAAAACTGAGTAAGTTTACTTGTTTTAGTTGTGCTTGCTTGATAGCGAGGGCAGCCATAGCAGTATTATAGACATTTTGAGCTTCAGACAGGGCAGCTTTCTTGGGCCCTACTACTTTAGCCACCTTGTCGTACTTAGAAATAGCTATCACCCACTTACACATTCCTAAAATAATAAAATTTCTTAGCATATATATTTCTATTTAACACACAAGAATGTAACCATTATTATTCATTTGACTGGTATTTTTTTGCACTTATTTACTAATGACAGAATACATAAAATGATATTGATGAAAATACCCTCAGCTGCAAGAGAAGCTTGTTTCATTTTTTCAGGAACAAAGAGTTCATCTTTCAAAATAGTTGTCTCCAGTTTCTTCATAACAACATGGGGTATGTTGTCTTTATCAAACAAAAGCAGGTTCTCCAGAAATTTAATATCATTGAGAAGTTTCTTAGAGGGACCCCAATAATCATCCACGTTTCCTATTCCTGAGGGATTTGGAACCTTTTCTGGTTTTACATCCTAAAACATCCACATAAATGTTTTTTTGTGAACAGCAAATTTTCGTCATAAGATATACCTCGAAAGTAAATAAGATGCTATTCGCATAACAGGAATTGAAATTAGAAAATGGAGAAATACTAGTTAAGAAAATATTTTTGTAAATGAGCTGATACTATTTACTGTCGTTTACTCACTTTCAGTACACAAACAGCTTCCATAACTAATTTAATAGCTTTGGGAGGATTTTTCATGGTTTTGATGAAGGTAATATCAGCCGGTGTAAGTGTATTGAGGGCAGCCAGGGCTGCATTCATAATGGGCATGGCTTCTGCGAGGTCAGCATCGCATTCGTTTTTAATGGCTTGTGCAGCTTTTGCCTGAAATTTAGGTATCATAAAAATATTGGACTTTCCAACACAAAACTCAAATTCTGTTTCATTGCGATCATTTTATTTTCCCGTTTTTCTTATCAAAACTTTATTTTGACTAAGCTGACGTTTCAGTTTTAAAGTTATTATTATACGGAAATTTAAGAAATCCGAAATTTAACCCTCATTTCGACAAAATGGAATAGTATTTTTTACACATTTGGTGGTCGAATAGCCTTCAGAATCATACACTTTTTCCTCCACATTTTTTTTCTTGGTTTTTATGTTTTAGACAAAAAATTTCAACCAGGAATTAACTTAAAAACACATTTTACTATGAAGAGAGCAGAGGAGAGGTGATAGGGAGGAAAGAAGAAGGAGAAAGGAACAACTCAAACATTTAGATAGTGACATTTCAATCTTGACTTAAATGTACAAAAAGAAAGGGCGTCTCTAACATTAGTGGGTAGATTATTTCACAATCAAGCATCTACTACTGTGAAAGAAGAGGCAAGAAAATAAGAGTGGTGAAAGGTTTTTAAAAGGGTTGTGATAGAGGTTGGTAGAGCTCTCTCAGAAAAACAGGTGAAGTGGGATTATTCAACATATTGTGAAGAAGTGATAGAATGTGAATGTTTTTTCTATGCCTGACACTAAATCAGTGTAGTTGTGTGCGGTATTCGATTATGTGGTCAAATTTGCGAAGATAAAAGATCTAACGTTTACAAATTGTTAAGTACTGAATTTACATTTTCTATAATGGCAACTCATATAAGACTTTAAATATCCCGTTCTTACCCAAATCCTTCCTATTTCAAATTCTTCTGCTTCTACCGTTCTATGAGCAAGGCACATGTAAAAAGTTGTCTCTCTGATAAATCTTTATCATAAAATGCGTCAGCATATTTCGTAATTAGTGAAGTTTAGTGTTATATAAACAGCCTTAATTATACAGTTTGTCATCATCTACACGATACCGGTATCCGTGCTATAGCAAAAGAGAAATGCTCCAAATAAGAAACAATCGGAAGAACTTTAAAAGTGAGTAACAATTTCCATACAGTCCACTAAACTCTAATTTCCTCTGTTATCAGTGTACAATACCTGAAAGGCATTGAGCTGATCATACACAAACATTCCCAAACTATATTTCAATCTTCTAATTTTCCGATTAGCTCTTGGCTTTAGAATTATAGTTTATGTATAAATGCTGGTCTATTCCATTCTAAATTACTAATTTAGAATTGATATTATATTTTATAGCCCGATATTTGCAGTAGTTTTTTACAGGAGCAACTGTAGCCTAGCAAACTTTAAATAACAGTCTTCATGCAACCTGTCCATCTGCAACTTCCTGATCAGCAAGCACTGTCGCCTCTACGACAGCGACTGCTACCTTGTCTGCTGACACCTTGGCAGCAGTTTCAGCTACGGCTGCAGCTCCCGCCGCCAGCTGTGGCTGCAGTCTCTCCAGGGCCAACTGCAGAGCTCCTACAGACTTGGCGGCGATTTCCAACTGACCCAAACCAATGAGGTAGCGTTTCTCTGCTCGCAATACTTCACTGCAAAATATTGTACGTGACTTATCAATAAAGCAAATTGATGTAGTTAAATTAAAAAAAAACTGGCATTTTTATTATAGTTTTCGAGAGATTTATCTATAATGATATATGGGTGGTGTTGTGCAAAAATGCGTTAAGTAACACCAAATTCGAACTGAGATGAGATAATTTATGTTTAACGTCAGGTGCATTTTTAAAAAAATATTTAGCTTGGCTGTTAAGCTAGGGTTTCCTAGGACAGCGGTGCCCGTATTTTAACGGCCGTAGTAAACGGTGATGCGGTAGACAGCCGTCGTAACGTCGACTAGAGAGTGGTTTCCTAGGGAAAAGGTGTTAAATGGTGTTGATAACACCGTTTTCCTAAAAAACCACACTCTAGTCACCGTTACGACGGTTATCCACCGCATCACCGTTCACTACGGCCGTTAAAATACGGGCACCGCTGTCCTAGGAAACCCTAGCTTTAAGGTACACGATGGAACAAAAAAGTGGTCCAATTTTTATGTTTTATTTATTAATACAAAAATTTTACAAAAAAGTGGGATAATATATATTTTTTTTAAAATTAAAATAATTAAAATAGGATATTTTTTTTTTTTTAAAACCTTAAATAACAATAACTCAAAAATGCTTTAAAAAATGTTACTTTTCAAAACCGGGTTGTGGTCCCGTGACCACAACCTGGTTTTGGAAAGTATGTATACACCACGAGGTAGTATGGTGGACTCACGGACTTAAGGTCCGAGGTTCAAATCCCAATCTACCACAACTCGATAACCTTTTTATCGGCAAAAAATATGTATGACTTTTAGGAAATGATCTGAAAATTTAAATATTTGAGTAGTTGTTGTTAACTCAAGTATTTCTCTTTTTGTTTTTTTTTTATATAATCTTTCATTTATGTGTTTTTATTAAATGTAAAATTATCAGTAGAATATTGTGTAATAGAAAAATTTTAATTAAAAAAAATAAAATAATATAAGCTTTGTGTTCCAAACCAGACGGTTAACATAAATTGGGATTTACTAACAATATGAATCCTCAAATTACAAAAACTTAAAAACTTAGCTGCCGTAATAAACAAAAATTCTATTGCGGGGTTATCTTAATTCCCAACAATACGTTAAGCAACTTAAAGCAGTGTTATATCGTTTTATTTTTACAATTTATTGTAGTTTACATTACTTAACGGGTTGTTTTAGTTAAGTTGCTTGGTTTTTTGTTAACACATCAAGGTATTATAGAAAATTTGGGAGTTTAAACGCACAAAACTATTTTTTCAAAGTGAGAATATCACTTTTGAATCATGCTTAAACTAAGTTTTTTTTTTGTGGCTTGACACATTTTCGCAAAAAACCATCCATTTGTAACTTACGTCCTTTTCATAGTGAGGAGTGATTTGAATAAAGAAATCAATTGCAGGTAAGCCGTTGGAGTCACATAATTTTTACGCTTCAATCTGATGTAAAATTGCTCCGACAGTTCTTGTGTGTTTACATGAAATAATTGACACATCTCTATAGCTGTGTGTCTCTCAACATCCGATAGTTCCAAATCCTCCAGGAAGTGAGTTGCCACTGCTAGAAGAGCATCTGGGGGCCATTCCTGCACAAATATTTTTATTTTACACAATATGATCTCGTAACGAATAATAATTTATCTGAGAAAGAAAAATTATGACGACGGTACCTGGAACCAATCGATGGTGCAACAATTGACCAGAGCTGGAAACTTCCTGATCCGAGTCCTCAAGGAAGTTCCAGCGGGACTCATGGCCAACACAACATGAAGTTGTTCCCTCACAATGTCAACAAAGAATCCATACAGAGCCACGGGTGAACCATCAGTCTGAAGTGACTTGTCTCGCTGTTTGTCAATCTAAAGAAATAGGGCAGGTTTTAGTTATTCAATAAATTTGAAACCAAAATGAAACTACTTGTGTTGATACATTAATGGAAAAAAGTGTCAAATCAAAACTTACCACTTTTATTTTCTCACAAATTTCAGCTTTCTCTTCAGAAGAGAATAAATTGGGAACTTCTCCAGAATTTAAGATGTTGTTTATATCTTCAAGAAAACCTTCTTCTTTTATCTAAAATTATGTAAAAGTATCTAAAATTTTTAAGTATTCCATAAATAAATTCGTACACTTTCTGCAAAAATTAATAGGTACTCGATATTTTTACCTGAGATTCTATGAACAAGAATATAACATGTTGATCAGGCAAACTAGCTTTTTTCAACAGGGTCTTTAAATCCTCCCTCCATTCAAATCGTCCGTATTGCCTACTCATTTCGACCTAGCAAAACCAAACACAAACAATTTTTAAGGTCATTCTTGAAATTGCCCAACGGAATTCCGCTATTTCATGAAAAATAATACCTGGAACATTTCGTAGTCATTTATATGAGCGGCAAGTCTAGAGAGTGACTGTCTCCCCGATCCCCCGAGACCAATCAGCAAAGCGTGAGATCTCGGCTGAGCGACAATGCGACAAATCCTGGACACATGTTCTACAGCAAACCTACAAAATTAAGTAAGTAAATTTTTCCGTTTCATCATAAAAAGTGTTGTATTTGAAAATGGACCAT